>NC_092633.1:6592790-6724789 GCF_039555335.1 Amphiura filiformis
GAGTTGGGCCCTTCTTCCACTCAGGTATTCAATTGAAACCTCAAGCTGCAAAGTCAGCAGTAAAGTCTTATGATAGGTGACCAAGAGGAAGGCACGGTCCCATAGAAATGGACACAGTTGCAGTTCTAAATGGAACAGACAAAAAAATTGTTAACATTCTGTAATCCTTTCTCCCACTCTGTCCATATCTCTTTCTCTCTCCTTCTCTGACTCTCTTGCTTGTTATCTTGCTTGTTTTTTTCCTGTTGATATGCCTGTAATTAATTGATTGATGGCGATCAGTTGATGGAGGGATCAGTCGATTGATCAATTAATTGTTTGTTTCATTTTATTTAGTTTTCATTTTATTTGTTTATTATAATTTAATTTTACTCTTTCTAAACAATTATAAATTATGATTCCATATTGTTTATTATTGTTTATGTTGTTTGCATGTGCACAATTTGAGCTACAGCTTGTACATGTAGCTTGAATATTCTGTTGCATGTCTTTGTTGCGTATTTTAGATGCAAATATAGCCCATGCAGTATTAACTATTTGTTGTGTACTAACTTAATTCTACTTTTTGTTGGTTTAAAACATGAATTAAATACACAATGCGACCTCCAAGGTCTTAAGGTAGAAGGGGGACACATGTACTTACTCCCTACAGAACAGAGTTGATTAAGATCATAGGATATACAAAAATGCATAATTTAGCAAGTGGACTGGGGTAGATTTCAGCAAAAAATGGTTGTCGAAATGCCCACAATGGTCATTTGCTATATATTTCACTTTTTCATGTACATTTTCATCAAGCTCCATCTTTCACCTTTCCTTAGCTTTTATAACATATTCATTGCATTTTGTAATTTACACACATTTATGCTTGCTGCATCAATGCTATATTTTGCATCTTTCATGGATCAATAAACCATACTAACAGCATGTGCTATCAAAATTGAACATTATGCATCTTTGTGAACACATTAAGTTTGTTGTTTAAATAGACCATCCATATAATTTGCACTTTCCTGCTATTGATGGGATGACCATCAAGATCATGCCATTCTTGCCCGCACTTTCGTTATTTTTTAATCATGTGATACCCTTCTTGTCCTTGCTTACGTTATTTTATAATACGTGATATAGATGTTCACCCCATCAACGGCAGGAAAGTACCAATTATAGGATGGTCTATAAGGAGGAAAGAAAACAATCCAGTGTGCTAATATAAGCAAACATACACATCCCACACCCATAAATGCCCCCCCACCACACACCCCTATACACCCCCACCCATTTGCCATCAGACAAGGACCATGCACATAATCATCCCAGTGTGGACTGTGTGTGCATGGGTTTTCAGTTGCCATGAAAGACTTGGCCATTTAATATTGTATATAACCAATTACATGCAATATAGTACAGGGAAATTGTGGACGAGCTAAGTACCAACCAATATAGGACCTGTTGTCAAATGCAATTTTAAGGTGTTTTTAATCTATCACGTACATTTGGAAGAGGGACGTCCATACTTCTGTGTGTCTGGAGACTGTGTTTTCGTGCAAATGTTCATGATTTACGAGAAACGTGTACACATACCCACTCACACCAACACCCCACAAACACAGACACCCTACAAACACACCCCCACCCACCCCTCCAACACATACCCCTCCCATATTATATACAAGGTATGTTTGGGACTTTAACATTATTTTCAATATTAAAATAATATACGGTTGATTACAAAGAATTTACATTTTAAATAAAGAAATAAACATTAGTAGTGTTCATTATGCATGGCTTATTAGTTTCAAAACATTATGCATGATTGATAAATGTAAAATGTGATATTTACAATTAGATTGCTGAAAGTTATAGCAGATTCAACCCATCGTGGAACAAATCCAGGCTGCCGGTCAATCATCTCCAACGATGGGTTGAATCTGCTATAACTACAAACCAAAAATCGGTTTTTGGACCCCACCCCCCCTCTCAGCATCAAGTTCTGACAATTTATTGTGTTATTATTCAAAGGGGTTTTTCACCAAAAAGCTATTCAAAGGCCTCCAATGAGAATGTCTGGTTTGTACCTATCTGATATTTGTGACTTGCTACCACAAAATAAGCATAAAGTCGCTAAGGCCCTATGGAAAATGCAGTCCATTAATGGTGGCACAATTCAGTAGAAGACCTAGGAGGAAACATCTAGAGTAGAGGTTGATTTATGAAGACCAAAGCAACCCTTACATCTTTATGCTCATTTTGTAAGGGTAAGTCACATTTGGTAGTAGAAACTAAAAAAATGCAACATTTTTTGATCTTGAAAATGACATTCCACTTTAGTTTGAAATCTTGTTTTGGTTGACTACCTGACCAGTTTTGTTATCATACAGTTTAATGTTTAAAGAGCAAACATCAGCATCATTGATATCATTTATAAATCCAAGAAATCCAACCCCTTCTTTCCATTCTCAGTCATAGCCATTAAAACCAAATCCTCTTTTGTTTTTCTCTTTTCTTTCTTGTTTACCTTTTATTTCCTCTTTGTCTATCTTCCCTATAACCTTACTTCTCTAGGAGGTGGAAGCTACCCGCAATGCTTTGGAAGAGCTTGGCTTCTTGTAGAATACCATATTGCAGTCTGTGCCTATTCCGTTCTAGTCTTGGGGATATTTTGTGCCTGTATTCGTAGCCGACTGTTGTTGCATGTGGATATTATGAAAGACTGAACTGTGATAAACTGTGTCCATCAGCATTCCAGTGCTACATATTGCCCATTCCATATATGCCTTGTATAATTAACCAATCATTGTGCAGAATAGTTGTATTTTATTTGTTTTTATGTATATGTTTACAAACAAAATGTGACCACAAACACACACACCCCTACACACGCAGAGTTGTGTAGTATGTTTTGAATTATAAATTCTGTGCCAGATTTTACAGACATCTGGCACTCTTTGTCTGAACTTAAGAAGTCGTTTGGTAGCAATCAGTTGTATGTATTGAATCGTGAACTTGGAAGCTTCATCTAAATAATTATATTATGCTTCCCCCATTTGCCGATACATGCATAAACCCAGCAAATCATGGACTTGATCTCTTAGGTGTGAGAAAGATATCATCCTGTATCACCATCATCATCTCAATTAATTATAGTTTATTAAATGCGTATCACTTGTTGGGAGTGAAATTGTACAAAATAATGCACACATACTGAGATGTTGATGCGTCTAATGCACGAGCCCCGGAGTTGGGGAGTGCATTAGACACATCAACATATCAGTACAAGTGCATTATTTTGTACAATTTTTCGAGTAACAAGTGATACGCATTTATTAACCTATTTCATACACAACTAAAAAACCCTGTGATTTTTGCTATTTTTATAACAAAATTATCACTAAAAATGTTGGAAAATGCAAGCAAATATAAATGCATCCACCCGCAAGAAAAATGAACGCGTCCGAAAGCACTGCACGTATAATGCGGAGTGCGCGCCCGTGCAATTATTCAATATTTATGCACGGCTAGTAATTTACTAACGTTTGCTCTGATTGGTTCTCACTATCTAGGAGTGTATGAATTCATATTAGTACTGTATAAAATGTATGCACAATACATGCACTGTAATATACATGTATGCAGCTACGTGTAGGATTTAGAATTGTTAAGTCATAATTGCTTTGTGTATTTTAGGTACAGGTCCCAACAGAGTTCTTTACACTTGTCAATAGTTGTGTTCACATTGTCGGACGTACGCCCGGCGGAACTTGGTCGGCGCAAGTTTCTAGGAGTATGGTAGGCGCTGCCAGGAGTAGTGGCAGTGTGAACGATGGTCAGCGTAAGTTCCGCCAGGCGTACGTCCGACGATTTACTCCTGACAAAAGTCAGGAGTAGCGAGCTGGGTGTAACCTCCGCCAGGCGCAAGTTGCAATGTGAACACTGCTACTCCTGGCACCCGATGTAAGTTTGACCTTTTGTTGGTCGGAACTAAGACATTACATACATGTATTGCGTGGTTGAAAAAGGTCATGGAAACACCGGAAGTGGTAGCCGATGTTTACGCCGACCAGAAGTGAATGCTTGGTGGGACTGGTCGGTGTAGTGCTAGGAGTAGGCGAGGTGTGGACACGCGGTAGGAGTAGCGAAAATATTTGTGGAATTTTTGTCAATGTTAGCGTAAGTTTACGCCGGGTGTAACTCAAAGTGTGAACACGACTAATACATGTGCCCAATTATCTCCTTAAACAAGCCATCACTGTGGTTAGTGATTTTCATGGTGTGATTCAGGTCCCTACATACATGTACTATAGATTGGCACACAATGATATAGAGGAACTGTAAACGCAAGATGAAAAACAATGAAGCCTTCCAATTCCAGTCCTCAGTCAGAATAGTCTTGTTGTCATTAGATGAAAAAAATTAAACCCTGAATAACACACTATGAAATAAAGGTGAGTGTGAAAACAGCACCAACCATCTTCACCTTCATCAATTCTTAGCACATGATTCGGGGTTTGATTTTCAACAAAATGGCAATGATCTGAGCTGTACTTGTTAGTTGTTATACTCTCAAACACTGCAAAATAATGTGAAAGGACATTGATGGCCCCTGTATATACGTCAGATCCAAAATAGATTTCATTATTTTATTTTAGAAATTAAAATTATACTAAAGGGTCTCAAAACTAAATTTAAGTTTCGAATTAAAAGGACTATACACATAACTAAAACAAAAATGGATTTGTAGCATTTATTCAATTTAGTTTGTACTTGTTCTTTTGTGTTTCCTCCTTGGGTATTATTAACAGGGTACTAGTTCAAAATACTGATATAAAAAGCCTTATCATTCACCAATACCTCCCAAAGCCAAAATCAAAACTTAATTTTATAGACAAGTATATAATTGTCAATAGGGTGGGTAAGAGTCGGGCTGGGGTATAATTATGTTTTAAGCCCAGACAAAATTATCTGAGACGATTGTGTAAATTACATTAAAAACAACAACATATTATAACCCCACATTGATGAGACTAGCCACTGAAATATTTTAGTGACAACTTTATGCCCACTTTATTTAGGCAGGTATAATGATCTTTAAGTTACAGATTCTTGTATCATTTCAAATTGATGAATCAGCATTCTTCTACAAATGTGGAGATTAAGCACTTTATCTGCTGCTATGCACAGGCAGTGAAATATCAAGTTCAGTAATTGTTGCACTTTGTTAAAATCAGTAGTAAGTTTTTGTGTGCATCCATTTGAGCCTTAAATCAATTGAAACCAACTGAAAGCAGCAGAAAAACCTGACGTCACATGCCTTTTGGCTGCTTTAAGTATTCTGTGTAAGATATAAATAGGAAAATACCACATATGGACTGGTTTTCCGCTGCCGTTAGGCATGTTCAAATCAATTTTAAGTTTTGTCTGGAATAAAGAATCCCTGCTTATGATGATATTCTATCGAGTGGGATGCATAAGTCCCACATATGTGGTGATGAAATATAAAAGTAAGTCACTATTTTGTTGAGAGAACTGTTTAAAACATTCATTCTACCAGAGGTTTGTTTTGTTTGATGAAAATTGGACATTCTTTGGTTAGGGACAAAAAAAGCTTGATGAACAAGAAATGAAGTTGTTATGTAATTTACCTTTATTATGGTTACATCAATGACTGGAACAAAGATATGCAGCTCTAAATTATATATTGTAAATAACTTGACCTTGCTAAATACTAAAAATCACACTATAAAACTCTAGGGAAATCTTATTTTACTAATCAATTCTTTATTTCACACATCTCTTTAGTATGATGTCGTCATGAATACTGCATACGGATGAATTGAAGATTACTGTAAACCATTCTGATATATCCTGTGGATTGCCAAGGGCGAATGACCCAGTATGACTATGGGTTACGGGTAGCGACGAAAGCAAAAATGGCTTTGCACCACAGCAGCTGAAGGGAGTATCCCATCATGCATCTGCTTGCTCCATAGCAAATACATGCAAAACATAAGTAAGAGCGGTTTAGATATTGAGAGCTATGGATAGTTTCACAAAGCTTTGGAGATCATATTTTTTCAAACAAAAGTGTTAACTCCCCTGATATAAGCGAGTAATTGAAAGTTGAAGTGAGGGATTTTGTGTACACTTTCTATGGCATGTGCAGTTCTACTGTGGTACTGCAGATAGAGCATGATGGGATACACCTATCTGCTGCTGTGGCTTTGCACCATAAAAATGGTAATGGCCCCCTCTGTAGTCCAAATTATGGAAAGGGATGCAGATGGTTTACTGTTGTTTTCAATTTGTCAGTATGCACAGTAATCACAACAATATTTACTCAATTTTAGTCACTATCATAATAATATTGTATTTTAAAGTGATACAAATAAATGCCTTAATAAAACACATTTTTATAAGGAAATATGTTTGTACTTCTGGGTTTTTTTTCATCTGTAGAGATAGCAAATCCAAATATAATGTACCATAATTAATAATTATTTTATACTTACTTTAGGGATTCAATCATGTTTCACCGTTGTTCAGCACCGTTTAACAACAATGCATCCACGTCGTCTGTGTGGTTTACTTCGCGAGGGAACCTTTAGCTGCCCGAGTGAAGTAAACCATGCAGATGCACCAGACGCAAGAAACGGTGATGAACAATGGTGAAACATGATTGAATCCCTTTCAACAACGAAAACAAGCTAAAGACCGTAGCCTATACATGTAAATTCAAAGAATTATTTCATAAGGAGTGTCAGTTAATCATTGCCACTCAGCCTTACAAAAAAGGTCAGTGATTTCAGCAATAAAACTACAGAATAATGCGGCAATGTTTAGCCGCTACCTCCAAAAAATACGCAATTCAAGTTGTAAGTGTATATGCGCACACAGGTTCCAGGCATGACAAATTTACACGCTCACAAGTAACATGTATTCGTGCTTGCGTTCGCATATACACTATCTTACCACAAGTGTGGATTCATCATGGATTAACAGCGGTTGACTCATGTACAAAGGTATAGGAAGAGTTGTTGAATGCAGGTTTAACAATGATCTGCTCACAAACACATTCAAGGTTAGCTTTGTTCTCTCTGTACATGTATTAATGAAATGATGGATTGGACTTGAGTATAAGGTCTTCCAGTAGATAAGATGTTTGGAGCATTTGCAGTACTTTGACATGGCCTCTCCTGAAAGAAGCATATAGATACATGTTGTACCCATTGCAAACCATCATAGGTTGTTACTAGTAATACTGTTACTGTTTTGAATGACTGCCAACCCAATGTCTGAATAACCTGTTGTTCAGTACATACTATGTGCTGTAATATTAATAATACCATGTTTCTGCTAAACTAACAACTGTTCAAAATGCTAGCTACCAAGGATTGCTGCTTCTTCATGTTAACTACGCATTGTTTTCCCCTGTGGAGTTGATGTGACTGCCCTGGGGTGACTGTCCACTTAGAGTTTTAAGGGTACATGCAGGATCACATTTGGGTGGGAAAACTGAATCAAGGGACACAGAATAGGCATGTGTGGGGTCATGAGATGCCATATTCAATTAATGCAGCTTTGTTGCTTTCACTCATTTAATATATTAGATCATCAATGGTCTATTACAATCATTCACTCTCGTCTTTTCATCATTAATTTTTCACCACCAATTTGTTTCCTTCACAAAAAGACCCTAGGCTAGACCAAAGCTAGATTGCTGGTTTTCTGGATATCTCATAATAAGGTTTTGCAAATTTAACCAAGATATTCTCCCAACTATAATCATTATAGCTGTGCCAGCTGCTTTGGAACATGCTTAATTATTACAGTGTCAAGATTGGACAATGGCATGGTGACATAGATCTCACTTAAATTTATAACTTAGGCACTGAAATGGTCTATTAAAATGTAAGCTGAAAGAAAAGACCTGTGTCAAATCAGTGGCGGATCCAGGAATTTGTGTAAGGGGAGCACAATGAGGGGTGATTGAATTGGAAAAATGATTTTATCATTGTTTTAAAAACAAAAAGTGTATGGGTGTCCAAAATAAGCCAAAGAATCCATCCATATGCAGGGGGTGTATGAGGGAGTATGTTTGAAAAAAAAAATGAATGCCCAATTGAAGCCATTTCATGGACTTTTTTACGGTGTGTCTGTGACCATTATTGTTCTGTGCCCAATGCATTTTTTATTTCTTTTTTCATTTTTACAGCAATTATTTTTAACATGAAATGGGGGCACAGGCCAGGTGTGTCCCTGCCTGGATCCACCACCATGTCAAATTCACATGTTTTGTTGCACAGTGTACTATACATGCATTACCATTCATGAAAACCTATATTGATTTTGTGTATTCCCCGCCAGGCGTCCGGTGATCGACATGTAAGTTTTACAAACACCATTTCATCCCTGTGTCAGCTTGTTTTTATGCATGTTTTATTTACTTCCAATTCAGGTTTGACTTGCACATGAAGTTTGTGATTGAAAATGATTTTGTACTAGACCAACTTTCTAGCTGGTCATCACATTTTCGATGGATTTGGTGTTATTTTGTCAGACAAGTATGCCTTGATTTTTTTTCTCTTTAAAATTCCAAAACTTTTTGCATGTCTGTAATTTCACTAGTACTCTGGACAAGAACATACTTCCTTCTTATATATTCCAGTAGAATCCAACCTCGGAATACATAAAATGGTATTTTAAGGCCAATTAACTTAATCATTTAGAATGTATGTGTAATATTATTGTTTCCTCAACATTTTGAACAAATTGAATGCTCTGCAAAATTTGCAGTGTTTTTCAATGTTTGTGTGTTTTTGCATCTAATGTTAAAGGTGGGTGATCTAATTTCTTTCATGGTGTTTTCTACCCTATGGGTAGCCTGTTAGAAAACTGTCAACTTCCAATTTTGAGTTAAATTGCTCCAATAGTTAATGTGTTTCTACCCTATGGAGTTCTACAAAATGTATATGGGCACCTTGTTATTAAATATTAAAAGCGTTGATCAACTTCCAACTTTTGAGTTAAATTGGCCAATAGTTCATGGTGTTTTCTACCCTATGGGTAGCCTGTTAGAAAACTATCAACTTCCAAATTTTGAGTTAAATTTATCCAATTATTCATGGCGTTTTCTACCCTATCGACAGGCTATTAGTAAAACTGTCATTAGTAAAACTGTCAACTTCCAAATTTTGAGTTAAATTGCTCCAATAGTTCATGGTATTTTCTACCCTATGGAGTTCTATATGGGCACCTTATTAGTAAAACTGTCTCAACTTCCAAATTTTGAGTTAATTGCTACAATTATTCATGGTGTTTTCTACCCTATCGGCAGCCTGTTAGTAAAACTGTGAACTTCCAAATTTGAGTTAAATTGGTCCAATGGTTTGGGTATTGTTCTCACAAATGAGCGGAAAGTCACGAGGGAAGAAAAGGAGATATGGTTCATTGTACATGTCAGTAAACAACAACAACAAAAATCTTCATTGAAATAGTGACATTTGAAGACCAAGTGAGCTGAGAGCAACCCTGACAAATTATGTATCATTTTAAAGGTTGTGATCCAGAGAATATGAATCTGGTCATTACTCAAAGCATAACTTTGGAGCTAAAATGTGTATGCCTGAACTTTTACTGAGAAAAATATGAGATTAATTTCTTCAGCTGTCACATCTTAATTTGATACCTACCTTTAATTGATTAAAAAAGAAGAATTAAAACACGCAAGTTTATTACAAATCTAATGCTATCATCAGCCTACTATGCTAATTGCCAAGTCATTTCTTGAAAATTTTCAGAACAGAGTACAAAATATTGTTCAAGTATGCATTTAAACAAAAATTTTCACCTATCTTTGTACAAGAACAAATGATAATGATACAAATGAAAGGGATTAATCTGAAATAATTAGGGTGATTATGTAACTGATGCATGCTTGAACCACATTTTGTACCGTACTTTGTTCTCAAAATTACAATAAGTGACTTGGGCAATTAGTGTAATGGGCTGACGATATACACCAAATTTACAATGATTCCAAAGAATCGTATTAACTGTTTTTATTTCATATATATGCTGGAATAGAGTAAACTTGGATGTGTGAAAAGTATAGACATTTTGACTGATGAAGAATAAAACGATTTACATTACACCTAACAACTTTGGAAAGTATAGTATAAAACAGGACAAAAATTCTAAACTTTGCCTTGATAAGAAATTTAAGCTAGGATAATTAACACTTAATTCCTTCATTTAAATCATTTTCTACACTACTAGAAATGGTGAAATCTTGTATGGCCTAAGTATGAGATAGCAGGACATTAAGGCTCACCACAACCTTATTGTGTAAAGGACTCACAGACACTATCCAGACAACAGCAAGGGACCTAGCCCAATTCAGTTAAAAGAAGCACACAGACTATGGGTACACTCTAAGGGCACATGGTCCAGTGCCCCCTTCATCCCCCTGCCTTCACATGAAATAAATTAGATAATTAACAAGACTTAGGCTCAGTTTTTAACACTAACAAGATTTTAAAAATTAAGGGGGCATCCAAAGCCATCCATATGGGGGCTATGATGCTTACTTGACCCACACTTGCCCCAGTTCTGGAGCCACAGCACTGTGGGGGAAGGATTTGATAGTAATAGTTGACACTCAATCCTAGGCCTTTACTATATATATTTGTACATGTCACCCTGTGTGATCTGAAGAACTGATTTAAAAATTTCACACAATCCTGGGCTATTCTAGTTGAAAGCCATACACCCCATATGGAAGACATGACCTAGATCTCCCATACAGGTGGTTACCTGAATGGGCGACTCATGTCTTGCATAGGGGGTGTATGGATTTTAAATGGAACAGCCAATCCTGCTTGCAGTTGTGTTCACCCTAATTATATTGCTAGGTTTTGTTTCTCCCAAATAAAATGGGTAACCATTTGTTAAAACTTGTGCTTTTGCAACCTTTTTGATCCTAAATGCTACCAACATAAGTCCCTCCCCTGATGTTTATAATATGTGTCTGTGAAAATGTTCCAAGTTTTCATGTTGTAGAGTGGAATATGTGGGAGTTATGTATTTCAAATTTAAAGTTATATTGCTGTTTAACCTTTGTGGGTTTTTTGTTTGTTTTTTGGGTGTTTTTTTTTTTAAATTTTATTTTTAGCTCATTGCGTTAGCGCAATGAACTCTAGGCATGGTCCATTTTTCTGTATGTTTTTTTCTTTCTCTTGCTACATCGTTTGAGCAATGGATCTGGTAATTTGAGGCGACGATCTTTGCATGATGGTTCATGATTGTTACTTATTTAGCTAAAAAAATTCGGACAGAAAGTATCATTTTTGGAGCATTTTCTTACGAAAAGTTTTATCAGATTTCATGGAATAGTCTCCTATGCAGACTGTTTGTGGTGCTTTTCATATTACAAACACTGTACAAACTCCTTGATCGTGTGAATTTGTAAAAGAGATGGTTGAACTTTACTGTTTCAGTGCGGCTACAATGTTTGCTTTTTCAGTGTTGCTTAAAGCACCAATTGGGCTTGTGCTGTCTATAGGCCCTTCTGTGCACGAGCCATGAGCAAATAGTGTCTCAAATTCTCCCAAATCAGAACTAATTGGGCTACCAAATTGTTGGTTGGCAACCCTGACTATGAACAAACATCTCACTCATTTACACTTATCACACATCTTGACCCAATTAGTTATGTAAACATTTACTCAAGGTGAAATGTCCTTTTGACTGGCACTGGCCTAGTATATCAGTATATGGGACCATGACAACCCCTCTCTGACATTACAAAACAGATAAACAGAAAGTCTGAACAGGGAAGTGCTGGGGGTAAACACTAGGCTAGTGGCCTTTCCCTGTTCTGAAGATTGAAGGAAGCACTTGTTTGAAATATGAAGTCAGGAAAATTAGATGTGTGTGCAAAATTTTATTTATTTATTTATTTCATTTACCATGAAAGTGTTGTAGTTTTTAAGTTTCAAGTTTTTATTTGGAAATTGCTTTTACATCAGTGGCACTCATCTATCCGATGGTGAATCCAAGACATTAAATATACAAACAAAACTGTATAAACAAAATAAAATCAAAGGATACTCGACAAGCAAAAGGTACAAATAAATAAATGCCTTGAATAAATAAATATCTTGAGAACCGCAAGTATATTTTCAAAATGCTGATTTGTGCTTGATCACAGCACTATGGTGATTTTGAGGTTTGAGAATACTGAAATGTGTTTTTCAAAGTTGGCAGCCCTGTATACATAGTTATACATGGCTATACATGGCTATACATAGCTATACATGGCTATGACATGGTTACATATGGCTATACATAGCTATGCATGGCTATACATGGCCATACATAGCTATCCATGGCTATCCATAGCTATGCATGGCTATACATACCTATGCATGGCTATACATAGCTATGCATGGCTATACATAGCTATGCATGGCTATACATAGCTATGCATGGCTATGCATAGCTATGCATGGCTATACATAACTATGCATGGCTATACATAGCTATGCATGCCATTTACCATGAAAGTGTTGTAGTTTTTAAGTTTCAAGTTTTTATTTGGAAATTGCTTTTACATCAGTGGCACTCATCTATCCGATGGTGCATCCAAGACATTAAATATACAAACAAAACTGTATTAAACAAAATAAAATCAAAGGATACTCGACAAGCAAAAGGTACAAATAAATAAATGCCTTGAATAAATAAATATCTTGAGAACCGTAAGTATATTTTCAAAATGCTGATTTGTGCTTGATCACAGCACTATGGTGATTTTGAGAATACTGAAATGTGTTTTTCAAAGTTGGCAGCCCTGTATACATAGCTATACATAGCTATACATGGCTATACATGGCCATGACATGGTTACACATGGCTATACATGGCCATACATAGCTATCCATGGCTATACATAGCTATCCATAGCTATGCATGGCTATACATAGCTATGCATGGCTATACATAGCTATGCATGGCTATACATAACTATGCATGGCTATACAAAGCTATGCATGGCTATACATAACTATGCATGGCTATACATAGCTATGCATGGCTATACATATCTATGCATGGCTATACATAGCTACGCATGGTATTCGTAACCATAACCCATAACAAATGAGCTACAGCACCAGTGGTGCTCTTGGTTTTTTTCATTTTTAATGTCAAAATTACTAGTTTTGAGAATGGAATAGAGGGGACAGCACTTACATATTCACAGTAGGGTGATGGGAAATACTGCAATTGCGGATCCACCTAGGTTGTAGATGGGGTGTATTTGCCATAATTGTGTGTGTTACATGTATGGTAATGGATCAGTGACAATACTGATATATTATAATGCTTTCTATTCTTACTTTGTACATATATATTTGGACATAGTTTGATTACATTTTAATAGTTATAATTTTAGAAATGGAATGTTATCATAATTATACATACCTTCGAAGCACACTTACATGCGTATTGAATCATAACTACCAGTTCCAAAGTTTGTAAGCATTTTATATAGCTAGATTTGTAAGTACATCATCTGTGATGTACATTGTAATTCTAAATGCAAATGTTAGAACATATATTGAGCTCTGACAATGATGTAATGCATGGTGGTGCTCATGCAGTAGAGCAGGTAGATGTTTCAAGTCTTCCCTTTGTAAATATTATGATCTTGGGTTGTTTTGTTTCTTGTACATGTGTGTTATTGTGTACCATTTTATTTTATTTGACTGCAGGTTGCTTGTGTTAGTTTGTTTGTCTGTTTTATTGTCAATTTGTATTAGTTTAATTTATACATTGAATGTGTGTTGGTATGGGGTGTGCTCATGTACATTTGTTTGGGTAGGAGCATATAGGTAATTTGCTGTAAATCTGAATCTGAATCTAAATAAGAATGAAACTTCACGTTCAAACTGGGACAAAGGTTTAACCAGGGACTATCCCCAGTTGTTTACCAGTTGTTACATATAGGGATGTGCAGATGGGGTGGATGTGCGATGTAGGGGTGTGTCTGTATATGTCATACTAGATACATGTGTAGGATTGGGGTGTATGCGTTTCAACCAGAAGGTCTCGGATTCTGCCTCATTTTCACTTACCCCTGATTTATTTGGTGCGCTATCTGAGTTTATTCATTTCTTAGTTATGTCGTTTCTGTAATATGCAACACCCCTTTGGAATTAAACACCAGTATGAAACTTAAAGTAATCATAAGTTGTCGATTTTGGAACAAATGGGATCTTGATTTTGGAACAAACAGGGATTGTGGAACAAAAGGATCTTATGGAATTGATTTTGGAACAGGAACAAACTAGGAATCTGTAAGGATTGATTTTGGAACAGCGAGTTATCTTAAGGAGTTGATCATTATGGAACAAACTTTTAAGGAATTGATTGTGGAACAAACCAGGGATCTTAAGGAATTGATTTGAACAAACTAGGGATCAGAAGGAATTGATTGGAGAACAAATTAGGGATCTTAAGGAATTGCTTGTTGAACAAACATGGGATCCTAGTTAATTGATTGGAACAAATTATGAATCCTAAGGAAATGGTTGGAACAGGGATCTTAAGGAAATGATTGTGGAGCAAATTTGGGATCTTGAAGAATCAATTTGAACAAACTAGATATCTTAAGAAATTAATTGTGGGGCAAATTAGTGATCTTGATTAGCATGTGTCCCTCACGGACCAACCTGGGTAAACAAATAAACAAATTGAGAAGCAAATTATGGATCTTAAGGAATTGATTGTGGAACCAATTAGGGATCTTAAGGAATTGATTGGAACACATTAGAGATTTGAAGGAATTGATTGTGGAGCAGATTAGGGATCTTAAGGAATTGATTTGAACAAACATGGGATCTTAAGGAATTCATAGTTGAACAAACTAGGGTTGGAACAGTGATTTTAAGGAATTGATTATGGAGCAAATTGGGGATCTTGAAGAACTGATTTGAACAAACTAGGGATCTTAAGGAATTAATTGTAGCAATCATTCAAGTGTTTAATTCCTTATAATGACAATTAGAAAAATCCCCAAAGATCAAACCAATAATTCAGAATCATATATGTTAAGTTTAACCTGTTTTCGCAAAGTATTCCTCACACAGTTGATATCAGTTAATTGTCCTTGTAGTTGATATCAAAGCCTTCAACCATCACATATGTTTTTTGTAACTTCAATCATGGCAGCAAAAAATATCTGTGACATTATTTGAAGCTTGAAAACTTTCTTTGAAAAAGAAAATGTTAAGGGGGTACTACACCCCTCGATAAATTTGTGTCTATTTTTGCATTTTTCTCAAAAACTAATAACACAGTGATAACAAAAGTTATGTATATTATAGGGGCAAGGAATCCAATTACTACACTGGAATTTCAGTGACCCAAGACAAGCGGTTCGTTATTTATGATAAGAAATAAGGTACCGCTAGGATGTACCTCATATCCTATCTTGAGTCACTGAAATTTCAGTGTAGTAATTGGATTCCTTGCCCCAATAATATACATAACCTTTGTTACCAGGGTGTTATTATTTTTTGAGAAAAATGCAAAAATAGTCACAAATTTACCACAGGGTTGTAGTACCCCCTTTAAAGGAAATCCCATTTTGTTACAAAATGTAATTATGATAACACTTATTCATTATTTGTGTCTTGAGATAGAAAAATATGGAACTGTGATCCATCTGGAAACAAAAATAAAAGCACCAAAATACATAATATTCCTGATATTCCAAATTGAAAATCATGAAATAAACTACAAATTTCAACAGAATTGTTGCTTTAGACTGAATCCAATTTGGGCATTTTGTGGAAAGGGGGCCTTTCAGAATGAAACATTTTGAACTGGGTCTACAGGACTGGGTTCATGCTGATGAATTGAGGTCTTGAAGAATGGAAAGATCCCATCATCGTGTGAATACTTCTACTGTCCCCCAAAATTTTAATATTCAGGTGCCCCCCCCCCGACATATATTTACCGGACACATACTGCCTAAAAGATGTGACTTTTGCAGTGCAGAAATGGGCAAACAAACAGGTACATCACCAAGCTGGGACTTCACATTTTCTATTGTGAATGATTATTATACTTAATTCTTTCAGTAGTAAAAAGGTATAGTATGTGGTAAATTGATAAATTAACACTGTCATGATATTATTAATCCAAGGAGATTTCTTATTATATGAAATTGGTTAATTTTGTTCAAACCTAACTTTTGTAATATTTGCAATGTCTATATTATTTTGTCTCAACATATCCCTTAAAATGGAAGCAGCCAAATTTAAGGTGTCTGTAGGTCAACAGAGCAATTTTGACGTAAAGTCGTATTACAGCATCCAGTCCCCCCAATAGAATTCCATGTTAGATTATCATTCCATGCCTCGTCGTTCTGTGTGCAATGCATTGTGGCATTAATTAACATTTGCTATTAAGAGTTATATGCACATAATGCTCAAACTTAACAAATTACATACAATCATTGGATTTTAGTTTTAGGTCAGGACTAGCTATTTATATAAACTTTGGCTGGGGTATGCAGACTGCTTTATATACAAACTTTGAACATACTCAGTATTTCCTCTATTTATCACCCCTGGGGTGTGTAATTTTCAAAAGGGAGGGGGGTTTATTTTCATTTTCATTTTCATTTTAGCACTATAATTAAAATTGTTCGCTTATCACACTGAAATGACGAAATAAGAACTTAGGATCAATGACTTCTGGTCTGGTTCAGTCCACCAATTACCAAAGCCATACCGATTGTTAGTACACCATGGTAAGCTTAGCATGGACAATGTTTGTTTCAGTGGGAATTGGGGGGCATTTATTAAATTAAATTTGTCAAAAAGACTGGAGGGGCGTTTATTAGATAGAGGAGGGAGGTTTAATAGAGGAAATACTTTAGTTGTTTGAAGGGTATATTGGTGTAATCAGAAGGGATGGGAAAGAGTGGTGTATCATTTGAAAAGATATTTGTAAGGCATTAAACACCACAATTTTACTCCCTGTGAATGATGTTTACCCCCTTTGATCCCTCGATTTGCAGGCTTGGTACTAACAAAAACTATTTGACACTTGCAAAAGCCTCAAGCAAAACAGTTCCTCATCTTTGATTTGTTTTGGAAGTAGTTTTTCAATACATGCTTACACAAAGACATGTTTACAAATATCTTATTTTGTACTCTTATGTTTTATTCTTCCATTTGCAGGAAACTGAAGTCAACAAGAGTGTTTTGGAAGAATTGGGACTTACATAAAACTAGCAATCAACATATACTAACTTGTAATCCGTTTAGCAAGAGGGCTATACTCAACGTACACATGTTTTACCAAATATTGGACCATTCCAGTTGAAATTGTTACACCCCCTATGGATGACCAGGACTCCTACATAAGGGGTGTAGATAACCCCATTCGAAAAAAAGAAATTCACATTCCCTGTGTGAAAGCTAGATTCAGTAAGGTCATGTCTTCCATATGGGGGTGCATGGATGGAATATCAACCCATTCACAACACCTCCTAAACCAGCCACACACAAACACACACACACACAAGACTAAGTTATAGCATAGTAATATTTGCCCAAAACAAAAGGTTGCAAAATGGACCCTTTTGGAAAAACAGTTTTACAAAAAGAAAAACTGCCACTTTTCGACTTTTAACACAAATTACTTGCTCAGTGATCTAAAAAAAAAGGCCCATTTTCATCTTTTTGTCACACATGTGTACAGCATTTACCCCTTGTCTCTGCAGCCAAAATCTGGAACACATTCCTATTCAATCATACACCCTATAGATGTTTGGTGTGTAGAAACATATTGACAAATAGTTGGGGGACACTTAACTGATGTTGAATATGTACAAAGCCAGTATAAAGGGTATCTAGCACTGTGAAATACACTTATGTAGGGCGTCAATAACATGTCATTGCTGGGAGGGAACATGTAATTTAAGAGGTAAAATGCAAAACCTTGTGTAAAAAGTGGGCCCATGCTCCCAGTTACATAAACCTCATACATTCATTTTGTGTGAAACATAAAATGTTCAAAATTAACAGGATTTACATGGGCCCATGCCATGCACTCATTATGTAAGGTTTTGCATAAGACCTTTGGAATTACATGAGGTTTTTCCTGCCTAGTGACGATGTTCATAGCTGTTCATTAAAAAATGTAGTTGTGTGTTTTGTATATAAGGTAGTTAGGAACTCTTTCAGAACAGTAAATCAGGACAGGCAAAAAGTATCCATAGATTTAAGCATAACTTTATGGAAGTGTTTGATTGAAATCATTGACGTTGATCTCTGAAGTGCTTTGTATTTCTTTGCACTTATGATAGTATATTGTAGTTCATAGGTTCATCTGTTTGATGGGAATTCATACTGTCAAATTCCATTTTTGGTGACATACAGGCTGTATCAAAATGATTGGTACCTATCAATTTTGATGTTTATTGAAAAGCCTGCCTCTCCCAAATCCAACATTGTATACTCTCGATATGTCCAGAATGTTCAGTATATAACTTGTTATATATAATCTATAAATTATTTGGATCTTATGTTGAATTTTGATGTGACAGACTCATCCATTGTCAAAGAAACTGATGGGTACCAATCATTCTGATACATCTTGAACATTGTTACAGATCATGCTGCTTCGCTAGCACTTCATCAGACTGGTAATCTTTCTTCATTCCTGAAGGTTGCTGATGTTGGTGGCACTACAAGCTGGTCGAAAATATACTATTTCTCACTGTCCAATGAAGTGCTATGTAGCAGCATGAAACTTCTTGAAGCATGAAGGAGGAAACAAGAAGAATAGTGGAGAAAAGAATTAATGTCTTTACCAAAGGAAAAAAATCCCAGCCTACCTACCCTTTTGTTTTAAAAATGTTATGCCAATTAGCCCTATGGGAATTTCTTTTTTTTTTTTTTTTTCAATGGATTGTCTATTACAGTAATAGTATACTGGTGATCATGTTAAAAAAATTGAGGTTCTTTTTGAACACATTTGTATAAGCATAAAATGTGGTGTGATATTAATTCAATGGCACCGTGCGTGGTATCAAACCCAGAGAGCCAAAAGAGAGTGTAGTATGTGTATGCAGCATTATTTCTATGTGTAAAACACATTAAATCCCACAAATAACCCAGTATTTGTTTTGGTGCCGAGTGGATGCACCTCAGAATAGGGTTTTCCTATCAAATGCTTTGTTAATAATTAATATGTCATGTGGAGAGAGAGAAGAAGGACGGCTTTCTTTGCATATGTGACGTGATCTGGTCCTTGGGGCCAAAGGGAAAAAATGGAGTAAAAAGAAAATAATCATCAGTTGCCAAAACTTTGGAACTAAGTATGCTAGACCTTTGTTGCTTTCAGTTTATGATAGCCTAATGTTTGTATAAGGTGATAATTATAGTAACTCAATTTTCAAAACTGCCTCCACGGAGCAGATTGCGTCTCATAATAGTGCAGCCACTCTGTACCTCAACAAAAACTTGTTAGTCTTATAGTCACACTGGCCAACAAATTTAGAGCCTGTCTACAGGTACTGTAAACTCTCCCAATAGGAATAGGGTTAATGCATTAGGTCTTTTGTTGTAAGTTATTGTAATTTATGAGACCAAAGTTGGTTTGGCAGTACTAGTATTATTGTGAATCTAAATCAAGCAACATGTTGATAATGTATTGATTAGATCAATCTGTTGTTTTAAGAAATGAAGATCATAATGGTCGGTAGTGGAACTTTTGGTTTTGCAGGTGATAATCATAAATAACATCACAGCTTTTGTGTACATATACAAAGCTATATTTATTGCTTCTTGTTAGAGATTCTTTTTAATCCATGTTCAGCTAGGCAAAGGAACATTCTCTTCATTCAAGTTGTCAAAAATCTGAAAGTGAATGTACAAAGTACAATCGTATCTATCAATCATGCTGCTTGTAATAGTGTCGGTAAGTATTATATGAAGTCATTAATGATGTCTACATAATAGGCAAGTCTTCCTTTATATGAGTCATGACATCTGCCTAATAAAATAACAAAACTATATATCATTGTGTTTCTTGTTATTTTTATTTAATGCTGTCAAAACTGTTTATAAAAATAAGGAAATACAAGCTATGCTTCATATTGAGATGCCAGATGGGATTATCAAAACAATTCTTGACATGCCTGGGGAAAAGTGGATGTCTCATTTGTACAGGATAAAACCAGAACATTTCTTGAAATAACAAAATTTTGTGAAAACTAGCATTTGTCAATTGTATACTTGCTATCAATAAAGCATGTAAATCATGATAAACTACAGTGTCTGTGATCCCTCTCATAGCAGGTTCTCAACCTGTTATGAAATTATGTCTTTCTCCATCTTAAAAAAGTCTTGACTCCAGGTTTACTCTACAGCGTGCAAAATAATTAAGGTATAACCAGTTGTTTACCCCTGTATATCCTAAACCAGGAAAAATATGTCAAAATAAAACAAGCAGCCAAATACCTGTACTCTTAAGCTCTTATTGCTTATTTAAGACCTCATTTGTTGAATCTGATTAAGAATTAAAGAAACTGATCTAAAACCTACTGAATGAAAAGTTGCGCTACATGTATAAGTTCTAGTCAATGCAAGTAGGATGCTAGTTTTAATGTGCTCATCAATGGAAATCATGGCACTGCTAGTTTTCTTGTTCAAGAATGCTTTGTTTACAAACAAATAGGGCATGCAATGGAGCAAATTGCAACTTTTGAATTTGCATCTTCCTTGGGATTTTGGATCATTGTGTCTTTATTATTTTCAAAGAATGAGGTCTTAAATCCGAACCAAAAGATGCAGCTATTGGCTGCTCTTTCCAATTACAACCATCTGTCTTTGTAATGGATACAGGAGTGAACATAACTGGTACCTTAATTGAATACCTGAGTGGAAGAAGGGCCCAACTCCATTTTATTTTACAAAAATGAGTTAGACCCAGCATTTTATTGCCAGCAGATTGTGCTTCCTTGTGTGTGAAAGATGAGCCCACATCCACCCTCCAAATAGTCTTCCAAGTGCGCTTAATCATGGTTTTCATGGAAGAAAGGCCCAACCCTTCTTCCACAAATATTGGGTTAAAGAGGAATTTTGTTCATCCACGAAATCTGCTTTTCACTACAATAAACTTTCTTGCTAACATATTACATGCTTCTACTTGTGCAATTAATGGATAATTACCAAATTTCTGTAGCTATTTATAACACATCTGCTTATGGAACTGGCATTGCAGTATATTAGTGGAAGAAGGGCCCAACTCCGGCTCGTATTAAGACATGTACCGTTGCCATGGAAACGTCATATAATTTCGAATGTATGTAATATTGCATGTTCATGTATTAAAGGTCCCCTGAAGATGAAAACATTCTGCTTATAAAACTTTCCAAATATTAAGTTGGGCCCTTCTTCCACTCAGGTATTCAATTCTTTTGCACACTGTAGTTGAAATCCATATACCCCTTCTATATGAAATCACCATTCAGATAACCCCATTTGAAATTCACACGCCCTCTGTGGAAGATTAATGTCATGTCTTCCATATGGGATATGTGAATTTCCACTGGAATATCCCATTGCGACTCCATTGGGAGTTGCAAGCTCAAAACCTGGGGTCACACGACTTTAAGATGGGGAAAGACTTCAATTTCATAACAAAATTAGATGGGAAAAAATTTGTTCTATTTTTACATGTTTTGTTAGCCCTATATCGTCAGCCTGCTACGCTAAATGCCTAAGTCATCCTTACATGTTTCTCATTTGCGATTTTGATTTTCTGAGTAATAAACCCATAATCCATCAAATTTCCAGCCGCATTTTCATTAACTTGTGGAATGCATCTCTCCTGATGTATTCCACAAGTTAATGAAGAATGCGGCTGAAAATCTGATGAATTATGGGTTTATTACTCAGAAAATTAAAATTGCAAATGAGAAACATGTAAAAATGACTTGGGCATTTATCGTAGCAGGCTGACGATATGCCACTTAATGACATCCGAGGCATTTAAAAAATGTCAAAATTCACATTGCCTTATATTCCCTCTTCGAACGCTAATAAGAAGCACAGCATAAAGCCTTGTAATCTGTGAGGCTGCAATGAGCCTGTTTCACAGGTCACAGAAAGTAAGTTTGAATGAGCCAAAGGCTAACATTTAAATCCTTTTTAAAGTTTGCCTTTTGTCATGCAATTGGCCATATCTTGGGCTACTGAAAATTCAAGTAAGTTTCCCATCGCATATTTTTTGCCGAATGAGTAATAATAAGCCATGTCGAAGACAAGATGATGACAGTGCAATATACCATAGCTTATTTAGGAGGTACCGTATTCATTCCAATAAGCGCCCATGCCCCAATAAGCGCCCACCCAGGGTATTTTCAATTTGCTAAAGGCGGGTACCATCAATGTTGAAGTGACGGATAGACATCGATACAGTGAAAAGGCTGGAGGACTAGATTTCTACATCAGAAAAGCTACGAAAACATTCTCAGGAGTCAGGACTCATTAATAACATACATAAATTTGTCTCTAATAAACGCCCCAACAAAAAAATTAGGTAAACCAGGTAAAAAATAAGCGCCCACCCAAAATGACTTTGTTAAGCGCCCTGGGCGCTTATTAGAATGAATACGGTATTTGTTTTTACAGAGACTATCAAAAGTAGAAAAAGGCTGAAATATTCCAATCTTTCAATTCATGTAATGGCAGAATAATGAATAATGAAATTACACTGACACAGCATAAATAAGTGCCACAGTCGGGCGGGCGATGGGAAACTCAACATCAACTTTTAGATATTGAACAATTTTTTTTCCATCTGTAGAATTTCTTATTAGATAAATTCTTAAAGGTAAATGATTGAAAGCCTTAGATCTCCCCCTCCCCATCAAAATTAAATTTTGGCACCTGACGAAAGCTCATAATTTTCTCATATAATGAAAGACAGATTAAAAGACTAGTTTGCATCTGAAATTCTGACAACTAGACAGTAAATGCTGTACTGCGCAGGTCGGCAACCAATCACGGTGCGCCTTTGCCCTGACGTCAGACAGGAATTGTTCTTTTTATCTCTGTCTTTCATTATGAGCCGAGTCAAATCTAAAATATGCTTCATTTTGATGGTATGAACACAACAACATCATTCCTCATTGTGGTATACATATACCACCCATACCATTTGCCACTGTGATACACTTTTTGCTTCTAATATCAAAATCTCTGGAACAATTTATCTCCAAACCCTCATGCTACCTGACTGTCTCTGATTTATGTGTAACAAACATCAAACAATACTTTTTATGCACATGTTTAGGTTTAAGAACTGATTTATTATGGACATACATTATGAACTTAATTACAAGGAGTTTCTAAAATCTGGACCAAATTTAAAGATGATAACATGCTTTGGTTGTGCACAGAAGAGCCATGTCATATAGCTTGTAGTCAATTTCTAGAAGTGTAGGGCATTAGCCCATGACAGTCCCCCGTGTCAAGGTGTACAAATTATGGACCTCAATGGTATTTTAATACCACTGAAAGCCTCTTTTGAAGCTTTAAGTTAAAAGCTTCAAAAGAGGCTTTCATGATATGCCACATAGATGTGTGCACAAAACAACTGTCTCAACAAGTTGACATCACTAAGGCCAAAAAAAAGATTATTTGCTTGTCCTCCACTGACCGACCCTAATCTGGAAAAAAGTTTTTTTGTTTTACTGTACAAATGAATACCAACCCTAATTTTGGAAATTCCAGAAAAAGTTTTTTTTTCTTTCAACATTTTTGACATCCTGAAAAGGTTTTTTTACAATTTCTACACACTTCTAAACTGTTTTAAAAACATGAATGAAATGGTATACAGTAGAGAAATATCTCAATTAACAACTATTTGGGCTATTTATTAAGCAAATTAAAGGCATACAGTCATGTTTTGGCTATGACCTTTAAAAAAAATCCTGACCGACTGACCCAATTCTGAAAAAGTTGTGGAGGACAAGCAAACTATCTTTTTTTGACCTAACTGCACAAGGCCAAATGCATTAGTAGATGAAGATCATCATGTGACGTAAACAAAGTTGAATGTACATTAGCTCCATTTGTCATTCAAAGTGAAAGCAATAAAAGTAGCACTGACCTCCATACATGGATACGAGCTTGCACGTAATAGGATAGCATCGCCGATTGAAACCACTGACTATGGCTTTTTGCCCTCACCAATATGGTAGATGTCAGTGAGTACAATACCAATCACCTGTTTGTGGTATTGATTCTTTTGTACTCCATGCATTTGCATGTCTTCTGGAGGACGATTTGAACTCATTTTAATTTTACACCACCTTCGGAAGCAATTTTTTTTTCAATTTCAAATGTATACCTTTATAGAGTTGGATGGGGGATTTTTTTTTACTCCTCAATGAGGTTTTTGCCCTCACCAATCTGGCGGCCGAGTGGTTTCACTTTTTCGGTCGCCGCCCGCTATCCATGTATAGAGGTCAGTGAAAAGTAGCCCAGTCTGGGATTTGATATGCAGGAGTAACTTTATCACCTGCTCAAAACCAAAACCCAAGTTATTTTTATTCTTCTACAAATGCAATTTCAAAATCTAACATACATGAAACAGCCACTGTATATTTTTTGCACTCGCACAACAAGATATTCATGTCCAAATGTTCACAAAATAAAGTTTGACAGTTGTTCATTTTCAAAATGTACACAAAGAACCGTTTCAAAAGCTGTACTGTCTTGATGTGTTGTTACATCCAAACCTGGCCTAGTCATCTGCTACAGAGTTGACCTCTGACATCTGCTTCCTATGTCTATGCTTAGACTTGTGTCTGTGTTTGTGTTTATGTTTCTTTTGGGAGTGACTCTCTTTGGATCTGGAGAGAAAGAACAAAGAAATCATGTTAATTATTGGTGATATGAACACAACTACAGTGCAATGAAAGTTGAATGCGGTCGAAATACAAAGGTATCTTGTCAAAAACATGAATGCCACTTATGGCACCACGTCACGATTTGGTCATATACGGTAGCTTTATTTGTGCCCGGTTCGGTACCGATGACTTTCTATCATACCTTGGTGATGTAATAAATTGTATCGAGCATAATATTAACATTTGCACAGTATTATCATTTTTTGAAGCCAGTTAACAACTGTAAGAACTGCCTCAATCAAATGTCAACTGTAATAGCCCATAGCTACTAATGTATTGACTGCTGCCAATTCTAATCACCTGTCATTTGTGTGCAAGCATATAGATAAAGCTATCCTTGTTCCGCCACCATAAACATCCTTGTGATATGACCATTGACCAGGCACATACATTTTTTCACAAAGTACCCTTTGGTGGCATGATAACACCTATGATTTTTAAGCATTGAAGTGTAGCAGATTTCATTGGAACTACTGCATGATATACCCCTTTGTTTGAAGCACAAATTGCGCATATTTTATGAAAAACAAAATATTCAATGAAAAACTATATAATGCCAGCAACTAAATGAAAACTGGGGTGATAGCACTATCAATGACCACTTTCCCAAAAGCCTTGCATGTAAAAACTCATGACTTAAAATGAGGGTTTCATTTTTCATAATTATTGGTTGTGTTTTGGAAATATTGAGGTATGTCATACAATAGTTCACTAATGTGATGTTGTCCTTTAAATTATAAAATTTGTGCTTTGAATTATCACAAATATCCAATTAAAATAAAGGTGAGAAATATATGTCTACAATGAAACATTAATTCTGTAAATCAAATATTTAAAATACACCATATGTACTTGACTTATAATAATACTTGAATACTTCTACAAACCTTATAATCTCAGCATCCTCGCCATCTGATATCTCATCTGCTACCTCTTCTTCCCTAGCTTCACTGTCTGACCTTTGACCCTCTGATAACCTTTGAGCTGCAGATGGTGTAGGTGGTTCTGATGACTTTTGACCTATAGATGGTGTAGGAGGTTCTGACGATGCATCACTTGTAGGTGGCAGGAGTCCATAGTCCCTGGCGATAAGGTGAGCCAGGTTTGGGTACACTCCTGCTTCTTCAGAAGCAGGTTTTGGATCAGAGATGCTGCCATTTGGCACTTTATCATCTGACCCTACAGAATCTGAGTTATCACTTTCAGAATCATTACTTGTGTCCGACGAGTCACTTTCAGAAACTTTCCTTCTAGAACGCTTGTGCTTATGTTCTTTGGAATGATTCCTGTGCTTTCTTTTCTTTTTCTTTTTGTGTCTTCCTTTGCTCCTACTCCTGCTCCTACTCCGGCTCCTACTTCTGCTCCTACTCCTGCTTCTACTCCTGCTTCTACTCCTACTCCTCCTCCGTGACCTCCTTTCCCTACTGCCACTTCTCGAGCCACTTCGTGATCTTCTACCTCTACTTCTACTTCTGTTGTTGTATCTTCTGCTTCTGTTGCGCGATCTGTCCCTCCTTTCCCTGCTTCGACTGCGGCTTCTACTGTAACTACGTCTTCTGTCGTCCCTACTTCGACTACGCCGTCGTGATCTATATCTCCTATCTCGGCTCCTACTTCGCCCTCTGTCATGGTTCCTGCCTCGTTTGCTGTAATAGCTACGTCTGCTCCAGTCTGATCTCTGACCTCGATGATCTTCACCAAAATCTCTGTCTGCATCGGCAAATTCTTTGTTGGGATTAATGAATACGTGAAGGAAGTTGCAATTCTTGCCACGAGGACACTTGTTATAATGGAATGTACCTGTCAAGAAAACAAAATAGAACAAATGCATCAATTAATTCAATTTCCTAAAAGAAAATACTGCACTTTAATCAAATTATGACATTTTGAATAAAAGGTGTTGTATTGTAGGATGATAACAAGTGCAGTGCTAAACTTTTAAAGCAACAGGTAAAGCTTGAATACAAAGAGCAGTCCCATAATTTACTTGCTGAGTTTACTACATGCATACCGACTATTGAACATACACCTATCAAACAAAAACTGTTTTCTCAATATTTTCACAAAAGATTGCATTAAGTTTCCCAGGCAATGTTCAAATGTTGGGTTATATAAAATAACATTTTTACAAGTTGCCACAAAACTACCAGAATGTTATATTTCTTTAAACCTATCAAAAATATTTTACTTTAAGATTTTGACAACATTGATTTTTGATACCGATATGTTATAAATCATTTTGCTAACCTTTTTGATAATGAAATCCCACACATTTAGTTATTCAATGGCTTTGAAAAATATTTTATAAGGTATTTTGTGTTTGCTGGGAAGCAAATTGTTTCAAACATTTACTTCACCACAATCTTACACTAAATATTGAAATTTACCTCCACACTTGACATTTACTCCATGATGGATTAATACAAAAAAGCGCAGTGATTTAAAGAGCGCTACACACAGGCACAACACCTAGACGTTGACCCACAAGCCTCAGCACACTTTAAAGGTTGTCGCTGATCACTACGGTGACACATCATTCCATAAACCATTTAACAACAACATATGGACTTTACGGCTTCAAGAGTGCACACCCTAGACATTCCACAAATAACCATCGCAACCAGGATCACCTCCCTGAGTTTTGTATGGCTTATAAAGATACAATTAGCAGTAAGTTCCTTGTCCATGGGAATTTCAAGTTAACTCAATTTTCATGGGAGCGTACTTTACCACCACCAGGGTTTGAACCCGCAAACCTCTTGCACCATAGTCGAACGCCTTATCGATTGAGCTAACTTGACTGTAATCCAACAGTATACTCACCACATATAGCCCCTTTCCACTTTGTAACTGGTGTATACTGGCACACCAGCTGTTTGCCTGCATAGAATCTGCCATTGAATGATGTGTAAGCTTTACTGCACTCTTCCTCTGTGGAGAATTGTACATACACATTGCCACGCAAATGAGGCTCCCAATTGCAACACACCTTGACAAGAAATGAAACGGGAAATATACTATGTAAGGTGTTAATTATTTATGGCCTGGCATGACAAAATGGGTAAAAAGTTGTACTTTGGCAAATTGCTTTATTTAAGAAATAAAGGGTAATGTTTTATCGTTTACAGTCAAATATAATGTGTCTGAGTCAGTAAAAATGTAAATAATGGGCGAGGCACATTTTTAGTTCCGAGGAAACATTATTTGCATTCAAAGGATAATGCTGCACCCTTTATTTCTATTCTATTACCACAAAATATCCCCTCAAATATTTTGAGCTGTTTACCTCAAGGTGGAGCATGCACGCATAAGCCTTTTTGAAGTATGGCGCGCACCAAAGGAGAGGGCGTACTTTGGTTTGAGTAAACTTTTATCAGCTGAGAAAGCATACAAAGGTTTACTCAAACCAAAGTATGCCCTCTCCTTTTGTGCCCGCCATACTTCAAAAAGGCTTAAAGAGAAAAGCGTAACTGATAGCAAGTATAGCGGAAATATTGAACACGTAACCAAGCGTAATGCTTCGCATAGAATCTGTAACGGTACATTTTGCAGCTTTTACTTCTCACAATGGTCAAGTTTGATGCTTAACATACCTTGAACTGCACCACTTTTCCCAGCGCCTTGAACTCAGGCAAGACATCTTCATAAAATTCCAAGAAGTTTTGGAAGGCGTCGCCTTCATCATACTCCAGGCCGATATCGGTGTCGTACTCATCCCTGAAGCTCTGCTCTATGGCGTAGCTTGAATACATGCCAGGAAACATGAGGCTGGTACTAATAGCAGGGTGGTGATGAGCTCGAGAACATCTGATAATGTAACAACAGAACCAGATAATATTTACAATCAAAAGCAATATCTAAGTTACAATCATGGAAAAAATGTATTGGAACGCATGGTCAATTTTACTCTTTGTTTCCATCCCCAGTCACATAAATTTTGATGGATGTTTTTCAAATAATGTTCTCTGTGTAGCTTTAACGCTCCTGTAAGCTACATCCCTCCCCCACCAATCAATGTTGCAGATTCCAACGTGAAGCCTGATGATAAGACCCCGATCAACACTGTTACGCGGGGAAGGGGGGTCGATTTCAGTGCATGGTTCCAAAACCATTAGACTTCATCAGGCATCTGATTGATGATGATGTGACGTACAGAATTTTAGTTCCAGTATTAAATTTAATTTACAAAATAATGTTTTGAACTAGTGGATGAAAAATCTACACCAAGCTATATTAGACGTTACCTCTCTCCAAATCGACATGCGCCAGTTTTCAGGAAGAATGAACAATTTTCTCGGTTGGTTTCGGTAGATGCTGATTGGAAGTTGGGTTCTGGATTATGCCATGGCCAAGAATCCTATAATTGAAAATATCATAGACCACGGTCAATTTATACTAACTTGCAAAACAGATTCAAAAAATACATTTTATATGCTAATGGACAAAAATTGTTGTTTCCAATTGGACACCTAAAAAAGTATGAGGTCACTTTTCATTATTAATGTTTACAATTGGGCCAGTCCAATATGTTGATTGGCTTATAACATGTTTTGATTATATCCGTCAGTAGATGTGCTTTGATTATATTTGTCACCATGTGGGATTATTTTAACAAATCCTTACACGAATGATCACACTTTTGTTAAAACACACATCAGTTCCTCTTCAAATGCCTCAAGAATATGACAGGGCATACTTAATATTTTATTAAGCCTATTACACTACCCTGTTAACTTAACTGTAAAATCATCAGAAGGATAACACAGATTTACTGTTCAGAAGGATAACAGGGATTTACTGTTCAGAAGGATAACAGGGATTTACTGTTCAGAAGGATAACAGGGATTTACTGTTCAGAAGGATAACAGGGATTTTACAGGTAAAGAAAACATACATTTATTCAAAATAGTGAACATTTTGAAACTAATGACACATTTTCAATTTTCAATTAGCCTAATGCATCAAGTCAAAGGGCTTCAGAAAGGGGAAATTTATACTTAAGTCTAGAATTCAGTAACTTTAAAATATAAGTTATTTCCAATGTAAAACACATTTTACAGTCAAGTGTAGCTCTATGATGACAAATAGCATCAAATTACTTTATTTTGTTTGTCATCAATGAACACCTGCTCTTTTGCGTCAATCCTCATGATATTAAGGAGGCTGTGTACTCTCAGACATGCATGTAGTAAAAGTGCAATAACTTTGTAATTATTCGTGCAAGACATATAAAAGTATATATTTTTATAAAGGCAAGACATCAATAAATCTGAATATAAATACAGATTTGGGGTAAAAATAACAATTATGAAGAAAATCACAAAAAGTGAGTTTTTGGCAATATTTGTTAGGTACATCATAACAAAAAACACTCTTTCCAAAATATTTTATTTTGTTTTTAGCTCAATCGTGAGGTTCCATTCCAAAAACGTATTTTTATTTTTTTTTTTGATATTGGCCTTATTTTTTGAGATATTGACCATATAAGGCATCAAATTGAACTTTTTAAAATTCACAAACGCCTATTTGCACAAAATGATCCCTAAAATCGGATATAGACCAAACTATAAAAAAATTAGAAAACCGTTTCTTGAGTCGATCATGCTTTTTACGATGATCATATTTGCTTACCTATAGATGCTGTATTTATTGAGTTATTGTGTACCTAAATCGTCATTTTACCGAGAAAATGAACATTGAAATAATGGCCGTTGAAGTTTAAAGTGGTCACATTTTGCATTTTCATCAAATCTCGCAGGAGAATGCGGCAGTTTATATTGTCCTACCTTACATTACATAAACATCGGGTAAATCCACATTCATAACTTGATATTTAAATCGGGGGAAAGAACTTGAAAAACCCACATTTTATCATCTAAAACGGAGCCATTTGACCACTAGGTTTTTGTGCTTCCGTGGTGTTTCCATAAGATGCGCCGCGCATGCAGATAAGCTTCGCGTATGCGTAGCGTATTTGTGCGTTATCAAATTGCGCGATACATAACGCATCGCGTTGTTGCGCGCATGTACCCTGCTGGTACAACAAATATTTTCTTTCCTTTTCAATTTCAAACACGAGTGGAATAGTGAAATAAAATCCTTAAAATATTGCAGTTGGAGTTTACAAATCTGGATTTTCATTCCTTGTATTTATAAAAAACATAACAAAGTACAAACATATCAAAAAAATTCAATTTTATGAAAGAAACAATGTCTAGAGTACACAGCTGCCTTAAGCTATGAATTTCACTCTTACATTACTGACTGCATTAACCTGTCATGCAGATATCACACAACTCACCTTCTTCTCTGTGTTGTTTTCTTTGTCTAGCTGCTGAAGGACATTCTGAGAGGTAGAGACAGAGGCATCATGGGTAATCTAGTTATCTAGGTAGCTAGAACAATGCTTAGTTAAGTTTGTCATAAAATAGTCATGTTGAGGATAATTCCACTTAAAACAAACTTAAAATTAACCCAATCACCTGTTTATTTACCCTAAAATAGTTATATGGAATAAATTTTCATTTAAAATCAAACATAAAATGTGAAAGTCCATGTGATGAGACTTTAATCTTGGGCTACTTTAGGGCTCATATTGAAATACCCTACCACGTTTTCACACAGAAAGAAGGCAGGATTCCCCTCACTAAGCGCGCCTTAGGAAAGCTCGGTCATAAAACGGATGGATTATATGCATCAGTGATACACCCTGCCCAGGATTTTAAAAGAAGGCTAGCACAGGAAAGCTGCAGGATGGCGCACACCTTCCTGTGTAAGGGAATTTCAATATGAGCCCTTAAGCCATCCACAGTTACCTAGTCTCGTATCTTAAACAGAAAGAGTCATACCCAATATTGTCCTTGTATATATATTGTCACCTAGTTAAAATGGTTACAAGCTTGTGACCCCATCAAATGTACACTTTACACTTAAATATTATATTAAATGAAGCAAAGGAGCAAAGAAAATTTGTCTGAAGCGGGATTCAAACTGCTGACCTCTGGTTTGCGAGACCAGTAATCTACCATCTGAGCTATCCAGCCCTATGATGGATCCCAATTACCAATATCGCTTGGTACATGTTCAGAGCCCCACATTATGATCCATGATACAACGCAGGAAGTGACAGAAGAGGGATCAGTTAAGATAAGGCTTTAAAAAAAAATCATATTGTGAAAATAAGTAAAAATTACACAAACTTTCAATTATAATGCAAAAGATACAAACTGAAATCCATCACACAATCAATAACATAACAGCCACATGACGCTTTCCTTCTGCATAGTAGACCACAGTGGTTTCCATTAATTAAGGAAAATAATCATAAACTGAGAACAATTTTACAAATCATTATACTTTTTATATATACCCCAACGAGAACCCACTCTGTTATGTTTGTGTGTCCTGCATGGTGGGCAAATAGTGAACCTCCAGAATTTTTTGTTACGCATCCGGAAAACTGCTTGTCTGCATTGTGCTGGGTAGTGCATTATGCCAACAACACACACTAGGTCCTAGACGCGCAAACATTTGTAACGCTTAAGCTTAAAGATGCTAATTATCATTCAATGTTTGACTGTTGGTTATAATGCAGGAGGTACACTCTGTTCAAGGTCTTAGCCAGCCATGCGTCCACACGTCTTTAAGACGGCCTAATCTAATTTTAGACGGGTGGATTTAATGGATTTTACAGATGTGATAGCTCTAAAACAGATGATTTTAAGGTTATATGAACTTGAGACTAATTCAGAGTGACATGTAAAGGCCAAATCAGGACATACTTGACCCCAATGACCCTTCCATGGGTATAGACAAGTTGTTTTATATTTGAGGGTCAAATTTTGGTATCTGCTTGGACAGGTGGTTTCTGATTTCTGGCTAAGACTCTGACTCTGTTGGTCTACATGCTGGAGTCAGTTCACTTTGGGGCTATTCTCTTGGCACCACCTGATATTAATTTAAAAGAAAACAGCCATACTGAAAGTTGTTTACATAAATGTGGTTAATTGAAATAGGAATTGGTTGATTCCAAAGTCTCCCTTTTGATAAAATTCTGTATATTTGGCAAAAAAAACTTCTGCACATTTAGTTTTCACTTCATAAGCAAACAGGTAGTAAAATATAATAACAAAATCTGAATCAATTTTCTTGATATTTATCATATAATTTGGATATGAATCATAACACAGCATGTCACCTCTAGTTCTTTATCTTTCTTGTCTTTCTCTTCTTGCTCTTGTTTTTGTTGGGCATTCCATTCCTCCTTTATACGTCTCTGTAAAAATAAAATTGAGAAAAAATATATATAGAATCAGTGTTGGCCCATCACATATTCCTGAACACTTCAGGTTGGCTGCAAAGGGATAAAGCAATAATTATGTGGCCCAGGGGTAGGTAGAATGGGGCAGTAGCTGCCCCATGATTGTTTTTCGGGGGGGGGGTGTGAAAATGAATTTCTTAGTCGGGCAAAACCAACCCAAATTGCAGCAAAAGTGGAAATATTGGGGGGTCCCGCACACAATTATCTGCTTGCATAACTCCCCGCAGACTATAGGTTTGAAATTAAAGCTTACCAGAACCTGGCACATGTACAGTCAACAAAGGAAGGGTGGCACATCAATGGGGGGTACCATTCTGCTCCAAACGTACACATAAATATTACACAGCTCCTAATATAATACATTTGTCAATAATCAATTAAATGCATTAAAGTGCATTACACAGAATTTCAATACACTGGGAATTTATACATTTTAAAACTAATTACAATGCCACACATGCTATTTAATAAACTGCATGAGTATCAATAAGTAGATTGCACAAAAAGCTACTCATGCTACTGCTCCATATCGAAAAGTTTGTGGGACTTGACACAAATGAAGTATACACAAATTGTAAAGCATGACTGGATTTCTTTTTCCTCTTGTAGTATGATGAAAATTTAATGCAGGTTTTGTGTTGGGGCCTTCAAAAAATGGGGTAGTTACTTTTTGGGATGTGTTTAGTCAGGTACAAATATATTAAGTGAATCCAATACCTGTTCTTGTAGCTTCTTCTGTTTTTCAGCTTCCTCTCTGGCTTTACGTTTCCTGAATTCTTCTTGGGCAACTTCTTCCTTCGCCAGCCATTCTTCCTGGGCCTTCCTGTACATGTTGAAAAAGTAACATTGAAGGAATTATTAACATGAGTTTGAATCATTAAAGACTTTTATAGGTTAGGCTTGTAGGAAAGTCACAAATATTAACTCCCTTTGATACTCTGCTTCTTTGGATCAAAAAATAGTATCCCAAATGCCATACTTGCCCATTATTAGCTCCAATTTTTTTTTTCTACAAACCATATGTTCATTTTTCATCTCTTGATATAATTCACCTCATTAACATTTACAACAATATGCATTGCACACTCATGCTGAGCCTTGTCCATTAATATTGACACAGGTTGGCCCTTTTCTGCAGTGAAATAGTGAGGATTTCAGTTGGTGAACGCAGGCAAATGCTGGAGGTCTGTTTCTACTGGCCTTTTTAATCCTTTTGCTGGCATATATATTTTTTGCTCCAATAAAAAAATGCTGTATGGCAGAGACTCCTGATCTCACCCCCCCCCCCCCCCTTCACACACCCTCATTTTTTAATGCATGTTTTATGAATCACAGAATTACTCTGTCCAAAGTTTTGTTCTAGTTTCACTTCTATATGTAGTATCACTTTGGCTAGGATTTAGTTCCATAAATGACTCTACACTTGGCAGAGCCACAAGAGGTGTCATGTCCACAAGCACCATATCAAATATTGTAGGCTAATTCAACAAGAGTGACACTGTAGTTATTATATATATATATGTATGCTACATGTACTTCCAAATGGATCCAAGTTTACGTCAAGCAATTACATGCGAAGTAAAGCTCTCATAATTCAAAGTTATCTGCAACCACAGTCTGATACAGATAGTGATTTCAAGTTGTGGCTCAGAGTTGTAACTCAAATAAAGTACATCATCTTACTAACAAAAAACAGGAACCTTCACTGTCTTGCTCTTCATATAATTTGTACTTGGGTATAATGCTGACCAGTTGCACTACAAAATTTGCATTGTTCTTCAAAGTACTGACTCCACAAGTTGGACAGGATTTATTAGCACCACCAGGAGACTTTTTGCCCAGGACTTTATAAAGACTCAATCATTTCATCTCATTTTTCATTCTTGGTAAGTAGTCCATACTGTTTAAATTGTATCTACTGTGTAAGCATGGAAATGTTTGCATGGTTAATTTTTCAAACTTCAATCATTTTGTAAAAATTGGAGCTACATCACTGAACATATTCATCAGGACTGTTATGAAACATAATAGTAGAATTTTCTTATGTAGACTAGTCCAATAAACAGTACTCACTGTGGACGTTTAGATGTCTACCAGACATCTTTTTCACTATTGTTGTTGTGACGATCTTCTGTTTACCACTGATGCTGATGTTTGCTTAGCAACGTGGTTGCCAGTTCTTTTTCCAAGAAGATTGTCAAACACGTGACTGAGATTGTATTGCCCCTCATCCCTGTTCATGATGGTCTCTTCTTTTCTGATCTCTATCGCCTCCTTAATCCACCGCTTGTATCTATCTGCCTCTTTTCCTACTAAGCAACCATCAGTAGTAAACAGAAGATCGTCACAACAACAATAGTGAAAAAGATGTCTGGTAGACATCGAAACGTCCACAGTGAGTACTGTTTATTGGACTAGACATAAGAAAATTCTACTATTATTTTATTTGGACCTACATCGTATTTCACTTGTTTTAAAATTGCAGCTTCCCTGCAAAGCGCTACACACAAACCTAAATGTATTTGTGAATTGTACAGTTGTTGTTGTCTTCCTGTTTGGAGCATGAAAAGTGCAAAATTAAATGCAGTGCAAACGATTCCACATTTACACTATAGAAAAAATATTTAATTTGTGTACATCGTGGAACATTCAACTACGCTTGTTACTCCGCGACTAATCATGCTAATACACAAGCGTACAACGCTACACCACGCGTCCATATATGCGAGGTTATATGCGTACAACAGCTTACTACGCACAGCCACGCAAAGAGCATGTTCCACGATGTACACAAATTAAATAATTTTTCTATAGAACTAATAACGAGAAAATAGCACTTCGATCCAAAACAATTTGTCAAGTGGCCAACAGAAAAATTTGATACTGATTTTCGTTGATTTTTGTTTAAATTGTTCTAGCCAATTCAGCCTACTTTTATTTTGTCAAAAGATATCTTTGCCCAACTGTTAATATTGCCCTTACAACATTTTGTCCATGAGACTTTGGGTCCAAAAGTATATATTATTGTTTTGCCTTGGAAAGTATATTATTGTATTTTGTGTTGATTAAGTTGGTTATACTAATGATTCAGTTTATTTATAATCTGCTGAGACAAAATATAATAAGGACTAATGAATAGTAATGATATTAGGCAAAACTAACATTGGACCAAATTTTTGATGTACCAAAGTATGCATACAAAAAATATTGGGCCAACATACTGCTAGATTAACATTTTTGTTGGACCATGATAAAATGCATCAAAATATCTTTTGGACCAAAATGTTTTGGACGAACTGTGTTTGGACAAAACAATTCTTGACAAATGTTATCATTTCAATTCATTCTTCCCTCTTCTGATCTTGAATCACTGTACACTATTAATTCTAGGTGCATTCCCACACAAAATCATCTTTCACAAAATATAGTAAACCGTAACAATTATTGGCTGGAGAACATAAAACCAGAAATGTTACATGTAGCCCCTAAACCTTTGCAAAGTACATGGGGCTGTGCCAATGCATGTAAAGACTGCTTCAATCACAGTTGTTCACTTGTACCAAGCCCTATGCTGATTTGGCAAGAGCAACCTGCATGCATGATGAACCCACACATAAATGTACTAAAAATGTGAGCTTGTTGTGACAAATTCATGATGGTATTGGAAATTAGACTTACATTTATTTGAATGGCAAATGTTTTGAGATGATGCCAAAATTGATCAATGTTATACTTACTTTAGAAATCTTACTAGTTGGGGGTTTATTTTAAATTGTCAATTATTTTTGTTTTTACAGATACCAAGCTGCATGTATTCCATGTGACTTGTCGTCTGCATCACATGTTGTATCTGAAAAGGTTGCCCTGTGTGCTTTTTATTATCATTGTTATATTTCATAATGTTATTTTATATTTCAGCATACTTCTTTCTTTTATGAATGGACATGAGATTGTAATATTTTGATAATACCTCAAAATTAAATTTGACATCACAATTAGATGACAATTTATAATAAAAACAAATCACAAAAGGCAGCCTTTTGAGATACAACAATATGTGACCATCCAGCACAGCTGAGCCCTGAAGTCGCCAATCATCATTTTTGAGATATTCAACCAAAATATTCTGCTTGAAATTAGCTTTAAAATGATGTATATCATGTCTATAGTACTTGACATTTAAGTAGTGAAAAATCAATAAAACAGTCAATAAATCCTTATTGTTTATTGTTAAGTTTAATGGAGCATATCTCAATAGTGGCACTGGCGACATCCGGGCTCAGTTGTGGTGGATGGTCACATATGGGAAGCAGACGAGGAAGTGTAGTGGTACAAGATGATACTCATCATGGCACCTTGATTTGTTTTCTTTGTTTTGCAGGAGCAACACAATGTCAGCTCTAAGAATTCTTGTTACAGTATTCTCCCTTACCACATCACCAACATTATCTCAGGTGCCAGGGGAAAATCCATCTTCTACTTTGACCTGCAATAACTGTTGTCAGGCCCCAGCTGGGGTGCCAGGCATGCCTGGTGTGCCAGGATCACCTGGAGGCTATGGCCCTCTAGGGCCAGCCGGCCCAAAGGGCGAGGTAGGCCAGCCAGGAATATCTGTGAAAGGGGAGCCAGGTCAAGTTGGAGAAAGAGGGCCCATTGGGCCCCAAGGAAACCATGGACTTTTAGGGCCACCGGGAAAAGTAGGCCCTGTGGGAATTCGCGGCCCCTCTGGAGAAAATGGATTAGCCGGTACCCCCGGAATAAGAGGGCGAATGGGAGAAAAAGGAGATTCAGGAGCAATGAGATTTGCGGGATTTACTGTAGTCAAAACTGCCTCTCAGAATGCCAATCAGGGCGACACAGTGACCTTTGACACAGTGATCACTGATGCAGCTGCAAACTTTGACTTGAGTAATAGCAAATTTACATGTCAAATCAGTGGCTATTATTTGTTCAATTTTTCTTTTGGTGCGCGAGATCGCAATGGTCCATTTGTGGAGCTGCGTAAAAATGGAGCAAGAGTTGTTACTGCATACATAAACCCATCTGGAACAAGTAGTTATCGCAACATGGGCAGCAACACTGCATTGTTAATGCTAGCTTCAGGTGATCAAGTCTGGCTAGAGAATCATCGTGGAGGGGTTCATCAGCTGTTTGCTGATGACGGCACAAGATGGACAACATTTTCTGGTGTTTTGTTGCATGAGATGTGACGCTTACCAAAATATGTGAAAGAAATATTATTGAAAAACAAAATTATTGAAAAAACTAGATTACTTTTTTAGGGACAATCAGATTTTCTGCACAAAATATTTTGTCTATCTGCTCTGCCAAATGATCAAAACACATAAATTGGTCAATTTGATCATAACAAATAAAAATCTTTCTGCCAGTGTGACATTGATGTCTAATCACTGTGTCATTTGCTTGCATTAAATGTTAACCATTATAAAGTATTGCCGACAGCGAGTGATTGGCAAAAGCGATGTATGATGGGAAGGCTATAGCAGGTGACAAATTTGAAGCCGTTGAGCCCTTTTCATCCCAGCATGTATCACTTTTGCCTATCGGTCTCTATCAGCAAAATATACATTATTCTATTACTCTTACGACACATTATTTTAAATCGCGCACTGTGAATTGTTAAAATACGTCACGTGAGAGCCCATTATTCTGCAATAATGGGTCAAGCGCTGTTTCAACACATTCTACTCACAGCATTATGCTTGGTTACGGGTGCAATATTTCCGCGATATGCGCTGTCACTTACGCGTACGCGCTCCACCTTGAAGTAAACAACTTAAAATATTTGTGCCAAAAAATGATATTTTCTCTTTAAATCGCACTATTTTCCGGTAATAGAATAGAAATGAAGGGTGCAGCATTATCCTTTACACGCAAATAATGTGTCCTCACTCAGTAAAAACATTTAAATTAAGGGTTCGGCTGCGCCTTACCAATTATTTACGTTTTTACTGCCTCGGACACATTATTTGGGTGTAAAGGATAATGCATTACCCTTTATTTCTTAATTATTATTTATATCAGGCTTTCGAGCGATATAACAAAACTATATATTGTATAGTTTAATTAGTTTTTGCAAAATACCCAGATGCAATACAATATTATTTTAAATATTGTATGTGTATCTTGTACGCCATCGCGCGTCACACTCACCATGGTCACGGCGCCTGACAGCACCAACACGCATCACAATTTAACAAGACAACAACACGGCCACCATACCGGCTCACAGGAGATTTTATAAACAAGTAAAACCAAAAACATAATTTGCGGCAATTCCAGGGTTCGGTTTTTGCCGGCAAATACCTGTTTTTGCCATTGCCGGTGGCAAAAACTGGCAAAAACCTGTTTTTGCCCGGTTTAAACCGGCAAAAACTGGCAAAAACTCACATATAGTCACTCAATTATTAAAAAGTAACACAGAAAGCTCATAAACAGTAGCACACAACTTTTAATGAATCATTCAACATATTTTTTGTCTCATCAAGTCCTTAAAATGAAAAAGTTTTAAATTTGATATATGCCACATTTCGGCTAAATGCACTTGGGCAATGAAAACGCATGCCTTTAATTTCTAATATGTTACTTATAGTTACAAAATCTGGCCTTGTTACACTCAGGAAATTATCTTTGTAACTTAATAATTTGTTTTGAGATGAAAAAACTGAATTATAAATCACTATTTTAGTTTTTGCCATTTTTGCCGGCAAAAACTGGCAAAAATTGTTTCTGCCAAGCGGTTTTAACCACGGTTTAAACCGCGGTTTTTTCCACCTGCGGCAAAAACCTGCGAACCCTGGCCGCAATTCTGGATATTTATGAACAACCTAGGAAATATAATCACTACAAATAAACCTGTAGGCCTATATATTCCGAATTTATCTTTGGGGAAGGAAAGAGCAGAAAATAAGCAGATCAAAAGATAAGCTTACATTAATTACAATAGGCCTACACATTCATGACATTAGTCCGACGGTAGCTAGGTAAGCTTAAATTTTCATTTTACCGCAGAGCGAAAGCCTGATATTAATAGTAATATTTGAATGGCTTATTTTCATGTGATACAAGAATATATTGCACTCGATAGAAAAATATTCTTGTATCACACTCAAAGCCATTCAATATTATAAGTCTCCTGATTCATCAATTATATTATACATGATATTCAGCACCATATGCTGTGATGTTAACTGCTTTATATAATGGTGACAAAAATATGTAAGCTAGGATGATAAAAAAAATTACTATGTATGTTGATGCTGTAACCCATTTTAGATTTAAGATGAAATTTTGCTATCAATTTAAATCATAATTGAAATGGTCAATTTTTAAACAAATATGCACAACAAATATGCAACTGTCAGAAGTGCACTGGACTGGTAATATTCTACAAGAATGTATAAGTATTTATGTCTGACACATGATATGGGTGGGCAAAACACACTTGAGCGCTAAGGGCTTATGTGTGTAGGAGTGTGATAGTCATTTTGCAGCTCATGCTAAAAATAGCAATTTAAGTAAAATAATAAAATGACAAGAATCTTTGTATGAAAAACAAATTTCTTGATCTTTAGCCATACAACTTGGTCAACATCCAGATTTGCTGGTGACTCAATTTACATTTTTATCCAAATTCATGCTAAAGTAACGAGAAACCAGTTCTAAAAAGGTTATAATTTCACAGGGAACTTAATTTGGGGCAAATATGGTTGGGACAGCTGTGTACTCAAGCTCCAAACATAGTTTTACAAGATTGATCTGTTTAAGAATGACAATAATTCCACCTCCTTGTTCCACTTTAAAATGATGGTATCTTCCATGTTATATTAGGCAAACAATACATTTATTATCCAATGTTGTTAACCCAGCAAACACAAAAAATGTTTTAAAAACTTTATAAACATGTCTCAGTTTCATTCAAAATGTTGTTTTTTTGTTTGTTTGTTGTTGTTGTTTTTATCAAATTTAAATGTCTGGTTGTACATGTAATAAAGGCCATGAAATATTTCTAAAATGGTTTAAAATGTTACTGCATTTGACTATTTTTTTCAAGTTTTCAAACATAATTTTGGAACGTTTTTACAACATTTTATACCATAAACCAACAATAAAATTGTTGGGAAGGCAGTTCCTAACCCTGCACATTACCTTTGTTCCTCTGTCATTTCCTCTATGTCCTCCTCCTCCATGTTGTTTACAAGTGACTCACCAGAAGTGTTCTCTTCAACACTTACTGACAGCACCCCTGTATGGGGACAGAAAAGATGACACGGTGGTTCTTAATTTGCCCAGGAATGTTAAATGTATTAAAAGGGATCAACCTATGGATAATTGTGGATAGAGTAGGTACCGTAACCACTCGGGTGTAAGCCCACCTTCGGCTATAAGCCCACCCCCTATTTTTCAAAACATTCTGGGAACAAGGGTACACTCGGGTATAAGCCCAGTTGTAATTTTGGCTAAATTCTGAAAAATCAAATTAATGCTTTTTGAACAAATTTTTAAAAACTTCATATTAAATTAACATTCCATACTTATAATTTAAAATTGACATGATAAAAATTACTGGTACATCGGGCATACAAATGAGGATGATTGTTCTTATTTTTAAGAGAGTACTAGCCCCCTCCCTGGTTGTAAACCCACCCCCATTTTTGAAGTGAAATCGTCCATTTAGGGGGGTGGGCTTATACCCAAGTGGTTACGGTAGTAGAAACAATGCAATGCAAAAGTAAAGGCAACAGCATCATCAAAAACAGTATAAAAACAAATGAGGGAACTGGAAGCTCAATGCATGCAGGCATTTACATTTTGAGCAATATCCAATTTCTGCCATAACTAGTTTTAAGTTGCAGAGTGGGGATAAAAGTTATAACATTTCAATTGCTCCCTTCCTCATACAGTATACATTGTACATACATATGTACATTCTAAGCCAGGGATTTTCGGGCGGGCTCGCGGGTACCCGCCCAAAATTACATTACCCGGGCAGGAAATGCCCTGCCCGGGGTGCCCGAAATAAAAAAAAAAAAAAAAAAAAAAAATGAATTTGAATGCATTTTGATATCATTAATAGAGTATGACATGAATACAAAATATCAATTTTCATATTAAAAATAAAAAAAATTTTGAATTTTTTTTTTTTTTTTTTTTTTTTTTTAGGTCAACCATGAATGATCCTAGCATTTAGGTCTAGGTCCAGGGACACTACAAAACCAAAAAAAAAAAAAAAATTTCTTTTTCGCAATTTCGGGTACCCAGTTACCCGCCCGAAAATCACACCCCTAGTACATTCCCTTCTCATACCCCTTCAAGGGAATGGTACTAGGAGAACCCAGGAAGATGTACATTAGTACCAAAGTGATTTTGTGTAACATTTTTATCATGATTGAAATTATATCCTTACAATGTACCTTGCTTTATCAGGATGGCATCTCTTTGCTGAGCAATAGCTTGTCGTTTCTCTTTCCGTTTCTGTTTTTTGAGCAGTGCCCGGTACTGCCTGTGACTATAATTATTAAACAAAAACAAAAACAGAGAATAAAGGAAACAAAGAATACTAAATCAACTTAAACATAAAATTAAAACATTTCACATATCTACCCCTATTGAAATGGGCAGGATGTCCCACCCCAAAGAAAAACCTGCTACAAATTATACCTAAATACCAATAAATTTATATTTTTTGAAATTTGCGATATAATACAAATTTTATGGCAAATTATTAGAAATTTATATTTTTTATAGTTTATGATATTTAACAGTCCTCGAAGTAAACTGTGGCTGTGTGTCATGAAGTGGTGTTCCTTTGCGTTTCGTCAGTAAATTTCAAGGATCGCGCATCATTTTGCATTGAAACACTCATAATTTACAAACTATAGACCCTATCACAGTAAAATTATATATTTTCTGAATGGAAAATGTCCAGTCTTTCCAAATATGGCATTTTAATGTCAGTAGGGGCAAGTCTGAAGTCTCTGCAAATTCTTGTATGCATGAAAATGATGTAGCACCGCCTCAAAAATATGTAACATCTAAACTATAGAACATAACAAACTAGAATTTCGCGGTTCTCGAAATGACCTTCACATTTTTTGTCTCACTAAGGTGGCTGTTCCCACCAAATTTCATGAACCTGCAGTAGTCTATGGCAATTTGACCCCACAAGACCCCGAATGACCCCAAAATGACCTTGACATTTTTAGCTTGTTTCACTGGTCATCCCCACAAAATTTCATGAACCTGCGACAATCTATGGCAATTTGACCTTGGATGACCTTAGATGACCCCAAAATGACCTTAACATTTTTTTCTTCCTACAGTAGTCGTTCCCACCAAATTTCATGAACCTGCAATGTCAATATATGGCCATTTGACCCCGGATGACCCGAAATGACCTCACAATGACCTTGCGATTATGCAAATTTTGCGCTGAAAAGCAAATCAGGTCAAGAACCTCTGGCTGTGCTACTCTCTGCCAAGTTTCATCACTGTAACTCGTACAGATCTCCAGATAATCTGTGCACAAGGTTATTTTAAATTATGCAAATTAGGTACTTAATTACCATATTTTGTGACAAAAAACTGCTTAAATTTGGAGACCCCCAATTGCCACCCCTTCACCAAATTGCATCACTATACGCCTTACCAGTTCCGAGAAATTGCACTCACAAGCTCGGACGGACGGACGGACAGATGGACGGACAATCAGGAAACATAATACCTCCGGTAAAGGCATAAAAACAATATCCGTGCAAAGTAGAGGCAATGGCTAATAGTTGATCTCCTGTGATGATACACGGAATGACATACATGTACTACGAAATTTTCAGTCAAAATGAGTGGAAAATACAGGAATACTGCTTCTAAGACTGCTTAAGACTTGCCCCTACTGGAAAATAGATATCATTTTTGGAAAGAATAGACTTCTTCCTTCAAGAAAATGTATAATTTTGCTGTGATAGGGTCTATAGTTTGTAAATTATGAGTGTTTCAATGTAAGATGGTGCGCGATCCGTGTCTCAGGAACTCATACTGTTGGTCAATGGGGTAATTTGTATACATGTACAGTGTACGTATAAATTATTGTTTTAAACATTAAGAGTCGGTGGCTAAAGCAGAAATGAAAGGGGCGAACGTAGGCCGATGTCTGAGGGGGATGTGCCAAGAAGCAAAAAGCGGGATTTGTTTATCCATACACAGGGGATTGGAAAATGTTGCAAAATGAAGGTCGAATTGAAGCCATTTGGTGCATCATTTTTACACTTTTTTTCATGGTCTAAAATAGCCTATTTATGTGACACACATGACATTATGTGTTTGATTAAAGTGAGGGGCAGCCCCCGTTGAAAAAGTGGGGAGCCACTGACCCCCTGCCCAGACGGTTCCGCCGTCGATGAACCAGCTGCCGGTGGATTTTCAACTTCTTCCCGCTTAATCTGATCCTAAAATTAGAGGGATGATGCGCGGGGATTGCGTGCGAAAAAATTAAAAGTTTATGCTAATGGCCATTTCGCCCACATTTCTCATGTTCTCATGCTACGGGCCTGCTCAGAGCGGCAAAAAATGCCAAAGCGGCAAGCGGCAGGAACATGCAGGAAAGTATTAAACCAGCATAACATCACCTTACCATGCAGCAATGTTTGTATTACATGCTGTGAGCCATAGTACAGGGAACCCATACTGTAGTAGCTCTGCACAAATAGGGCAGCACCGATAACGAAAATGTCATACCGATAAGTGACGTGCCTGTTTTGCCCAGATTTTTAAGTTTGCGTTGCGAACTACAATAATAATGTGAGCTAGCTCGAGATACTCTAGATCTAAAATACAAGTTTACATTTTGATTTTACTATCTTAAATTATCTTGCTGTAGGCCTATTTCAGCTAGAGCGCCATGGGTAGAAAACCTGGGTTTTTTCTGAGAACAATACAAACACGTAATCTTTTCATGACATGACTTCAGTGGCGTGACCCCGGGCGTGACCTCGTCGATATGGCTTTCTTTTCTATACACCATGTCCACCATGTCCAGGTGAAGTGAGAGAGAATTGAATCTAGATGCGTGTTTGTCACAACAGAAATTAACACAATAGAAATTAGCATCTCATGAATGCGCTACCAATCTTTAGAAATAATAAAACCCACTTTTAGACAGGATTGGCTCGTGTCTGATGTGAGCCACACACAGCGTCATCATCCCTATATATCTTTGGTTCAAAAATTGCCGTGATAGTACGGCGAATCCTCTCGTTTTTCAAAAGCTACGCATGGCGATTTTGTTCTCGATAGGCCGAGCGACTCAGGCTAAGCATACCATTTACTGTTTACATGATATGAGATACCACAGAGCCTGCCGCAGAGTTTCTATTCTATGATTTGCGCATGATCAGTACCACATGGTGTTGCCATTCATGCATTATAGAAAATTCGATTTGTTGTCAGGTAAAACGCAGGTTTTGTTTCCAATACACTAAACTCGAAAAGCAATACACTAATTAGCGGGGCCTTGCTGTTTGCTGTGGTCTATATTTTACTGCATTTTATTTTAAGATTTTGAAATCAAAAGTCAAAATTGTGATACATGTATATTCAACTGTTTGAGAAATGAATTATATGAAGGAACCCGTGAGATCTAGTGCCGTACTATTACGCTGATTTTCGTATTCGGCGAGGAGGACGATTTCGACCTCCTCGTTTGTTTACAAACAGAGAGGTAGACAAAGGAGACTGTCAAACCTGATCCGCTTGTCCAAATACTCAAGTATCAAAAGGATGGTCCACAATAGAGACTAAATCAGTGATTCACGCAACATGAATAGGGGATTAAAAAACTGTGAAGTAGCACCATGTGCTTCTATTGTCCAATTTGCCATCAAGATTTCGAATGAAAACAGTTCAGACCCAGTACACGATAATGTCAGAAATTTATAATTTGTTCTGGGTCTGATTATTCGGACTACGTGAGATCCAGGTGCTGTATCTATAATACAATGTACATTATCGACTTTCTTTATCTGCATCAATAATAGAATATTCGATTTCAATCGAATTGTATACATACTGTACATTTGTATGTTTGTACATGTCTCCATTTTGAGTTTGTACTACAGTCTACACCACTGCACTGAGCGATCAAGCGATCGATTTCTAGCCAATCAGATAGGCCTCCTTTTCTTGCGTTCGGTGAAATACCAATCGCCCGTCGCTCACCAGCGGAGTATTAAGTTTATATTATAACACTGGGTGTTGACACTGTGCCACACATTGTTTGCATGCATTGAGGCTGTCTGACTGCCGCCCATGACTGCAGAATTTGAATCCACCGAAAATCAAAATTTAATTATGCACACTATTAAACTGTCATCAAACACAACAATTATCATCACAGATTCCTTGCTACTCTAGAAAAGAAACAAGTCATCGCTACCTCTTCTGAAAATCTTCCATAATTACCGAAAAATACACAAAATCCTACCTTAACTTCAGCTCCGACATGCGTGATCATTCTGTTTCTAGCTCTGCCTTAGACTGCATGTCTGCATCCAGCTATGATCTAAGCTTAGCAGAAACTGTGCAAGTAGGGTCTGACAGAGGGCGCACTTTCTTCATGTCAAACGCTGTTTGATGTCAAAGGTCAGAAAAGATCAGCAAAGATTTTTGTTTCGCAACACTTTGTTATTGTTTTGATCCGAGATTTCATTGTCATGATTGTTCTGCATTTTAAATGCACCCACTACTATTAGGTCATCGCTTTGTTTGATAATGTAAGTGCAAAGTTATAGGATAGTACATAATAATAATTTAAGACGCCGTTATATAGTTAAGCTTAAATAATAAATGCCAAATCATGATTCATTCATTCATTCATTCATATTTTATTTTGCCATGATTGATCATGTTGATGATTAAAAAGTAAATTAACTTAGTCTTAGAGGCTAGGCTGTGCATGTGCAATAATTATGAGCTCTGGGGAGGGTAAAATTGGGGGGACAAGAAATTTTGGCACACATTCATGCATGGGGTGCCTATATGCCTTTTTAATAAAACGCTCTAAAAAGGCCTCAGTACGGAAACGCTTAAATATGCAAAATTTGCATCTAGACCATTTAAGGTTTGCAAATTGGATCCCAAAAATCAAAAAACCAAAGGGGAGGCAAAGATTTTTTGGCAGGCCGAGAGGGGGGAAGCAATATTTGGCGAGCCATTTGGAAATTTTATCCTGGGGGGTCTCATAATTATTGCACAGCCCCTTAAACTTCAACAATAATTGAAAATATGAACATCTTCTTTTGAAACTCCATCACTACGGGGTCCGAGCCCAGCTGATCTCTTGGATCCGAGACTTCTTATCACCTGGGGTGAACCCAGAGTGTGGTTCTAGGGGAAAAGAGCAGTGTTGCTGGCTACAGTACGTAGGACAACACTCACAGTCCAACGACGTGCTACTAGGTTCTTGATGGCCGAGTGCCGACTACAACCAACAGAGCAGTGTAACCCAGATGCTACAAAGTCTACAATGGTAGACACTCTATGAACTTACAACAATACGGCAGAATCTAATATCAACACAGTTTCTTCCCAAGTGCCATCTGTATCTGGAATTCTCTACCAATCACTGTGGTGTCAGCTCAGTCAATGGATATTCTCCGAAACCGTCTGCGTCCACTCACCCTCCTATAGTCTGCAACAGGGTCATCTTTTCACCGTGTTTTTAGTTCTGCACATTTCGTTGACATTTGTTGATGTGATCAAGCATCTTGCCTGATGTTAACATAATTTACAGACAAAATCCTAATTTGGGTTGATTTTTCGACCCAAAAATATGATTTTCAGATTGATCTCTCTGTCCCAGACTGGTTTTTTTCTTCAGGGAAACAGGATAATATTTTTTTAAATACCGGGAAAAATACTGTATTTTGCTGGAATTAGGGAGTAGTTACAAAAAATGAGGGGTTAGCAATGTTAATAAAGTTTGTTGTAGACTAACTTGACCAATTTGTTTGAAATATTCTCCAGATTTTTGACAAGAGTGTGCCACTACTCTGCATTACTCATGCAACTAGAGAGGCAACCTCGCCTTGTGGATGGCCAGCTACCCATATTTGTGTTCCCTACAGAACTTGTTTACTTTGCTGATGATCCTAGTTCACACAAGCAGGTGCTCACCTTGTATAATCCTTATGAATTCTCACTCAGGTTTAAAGGTAAGGTAATTCTTGGAACATGGGTGGTAATGGATATTTTGTAACATCCAGAAAACACATTACAATCATCTTATTATGAAAAGAGTGTTTTATTTAGAAATGTGTCAAACAAATCAGGGCCACATTTAGTGTACCACAGCCAGATGGGCCCAGACCAAGGGCCCAAGATTTAGGGGGTCCAGGATAAAACAAATGAAATTCAAAAAGAAAAGACAAATTGGAAAAAAAAGAGAAAGTGGGATAATTGAGGTAAGAACTGGTTTTAAATGAAAATTAGCTTACTGTACAGGGATGGGGTGGTGGGGTGTAACTTGTGGTCTGTATAGCCAGAGGTTCTTAAAATTTTAGCCTGGCCCAGGGCCCTGAAAACAGTGAAAAGGGAATCTAACCATGAAGGAAATATGTTTTTAGTGTATGTTGCAGTTATTATAAACTTAAGGGGTACTACACCCCTGTGGTAAATTTGTGACTATTTTTGCATTTTTCTCAAAAAATAATAACACACTGGTAACAAAAGTTATGTATATTATTGGGGCATGGAATCCAATTACTACGCTGAAGTTTCAGTGACTCAAGACAAGCGGTTCAGTATATATAATAGGAAATGAGGTACATCCTAGCGGTACCTTATTTCTTAACATAAATAACGAACCGCTTGTCTTGGGTCATTGAAATTCCAGTGTAGTAATTGCATTCCTGCCCCTATAATATACATAACTTTGTTACCACTGTGTTATTAGTTTTTGAGAAAATGCAAAATAGACACAAATTTATCGAGGGTGTAGTACCCCTAAGAAAATGTTTGCTCTTCTCTAAGATGAGATATTTGTAAATAGTTGAATAAACCATATTATATTTATTATTTTTGATAGGAAAATGGCATACTTTAAATTATGGTTACCTCGATCACTTAATCTTATTAAATTCCATTGTCTATAGATGAGGTGACTGTGATGTTTATAGACAAAGTAATGTTCTATCAATATGCTTTGTTGCATTGCAGGACCATCATATGGCTATTTCATTGTGCAATAGTCTTATTAGTCTTATTGCTCTATTTGATTTGGCTCAAGTTTGCGAAGTATATGAAGGTCCTCACCAAAGCATGATTTGCACACATACTACCCAAAAGGACAATAACAACTGCCAACCAACCATAATATACCATCTTTTACAACCAACTGTTTGATATGACGTCACATGTCACTCACCTCATCTATATATCTTGCAACTTTCTTCTTTTCAGTATTATGTACATCTCCAAAAAGATATTCTGTTGTGGACTCGGAAGGAACTGTAAGGCCTGGTTGCTGTATTGACATGTGAGTAGATTCAGTAGAACGGGCTATTCCAGTTGTAATCCATACACCCCTTATTGAAGATGTGGCCTTAATCGCCCACACAGGTGACAATTTTAAATGAAGTCACCCAGTAAGGTAACACTATTTGAACTTAACACTCTCTGTATGGAAGATTAAGATCATGTCTTCCAAGGGTGTATGGATTTCAACTGGATTGGCTCAATACAAATTGCTACAAACACAGAAATTATAAATGCCTTTTCACTTATTTATTTGTACCTTTTTTAGAAGCAGTGTTTTATCTAGCTACTGTAAAAAGGGAAATTTCCACAGTAGATTTATTTATTTCATGTTCCAAGCAACTGCTTCAGAAATAACACATAATTATGTTACCTTTGCAAGCATGAGAATTTTCAGGTTTTACCTGAATTCATGCTTTTTTGTTGTCCACATTTCCACACTTTCTTTTAATTTCAGCCCGTTTTTGGCCCTTTTAGCCCAATTTTACAAACTTTTTCAGGCTTTTTTCAAACACTTCAGGTTTTTTCATGGATGATCATTCTCATGCCTGACCTTTGTGTGTAGGTCAATGTAAGACAGCTTAGAAAATTAGGGTAGAAAATTGATTATCAAGTGAAAAAGTCCAAAATTCAAGTTCAAAATTCAATTGGCAAAGCACAGAAAATTAATCATGTGTACACAAATTTCCACTTTCACATGTCCACCCATCATTGGTCAGGCAGTCTGCTCTGTGTGGCAGGTGCAGTGCTTAATCACAGTATAAATAGCTGTTGACATGTTTTTATTGAACTTAGAGCAAATCTAATTCCTAAATGTAGGCCCCCGGGTGTAGGCCATTAGCAACACATATTTAAACTCACCCCAGTATATGTAGGTGGCTGAAGTCAGGATAGGTTTTTTTAAGGCAAATTCAAATTAGGGGCAAATCTCAGCTTCTGACTTGCACACTGTACTATAATTTAAGACAGAGATAAAAGGAATTTATCGCATTTGACGTCATCTGTCAATCAAACTCGAGCACGGTTTGTTTACAAGTGTCGTGATGATGACTTGCTGAACGTGGCGGTATAACCGGTCACCTTATTGTTAATTTTGCACTTTCAAACATGCAAACCACCTCAAACGTTAGGTCTTTATTGTAGGATACTTTCTTTGGTGAAGGCACCATGTCAACAATGCCTAGAAAAGCTGCTTTTTGCCTTGTAAAAGTATGTAATTTTTCGCCATTTGCTGCTGTTCCTTTTCTCCGATCAGCACCAGAAAGATCGGTCTTCCTTTTGCGCGCTATTTAACCTGTGTTAACCAATCAAGGATCGTAATTGACAGTGACATCAGACGCGATAAATTCTTTTTATCTCTGTCTTTAATTATATCAATTGAATTTAAATCAAATATTTATTTAAATCAATTTCTCCTTTCTTCTGATTTTAGTGTTATACGTCATAAAGAGATAAGTGAAAGCAACTATGGTAGACGAGATCGGTTTCGTCTCAACATCTATGAACAAGGTCGACGTCAGGCCATAGGTAGAAAGGACATCAGTGCTATACTACTACCGAATGCAAGAGAAGACTCAGATGAGTTGGAAACAGCGAGTCATTCCACAGACCCTGGCAATGTGCTATTTACTACAGGTGAGGTCATGATCTGATTGCCATATCGTCATCGTTGGGCAGGAAAAACCTCCTATGTGTTCTTGGCCCCTGAACATGTTTAAAGCAAAACCTCCTATGTAACCTGTTGGCAGTTTTGTTTTAAACATTTTCAGGGGCCACAAGAACATAAGAGGTTTTTCCTGCCCAATGACGATATAGTATTTCACAAAAGAGTGAGGTTAGAAGAGAGTCATGTGCAAAACTGCCTTGATGGATCCGCCGTAGCTCAATGCTTGGTGGAACACCGTCTAGCTTTTAATTGGAAATGGTTAGTTGACTGGTACTTAATTGATAGTATGTTCTAATTCAGATTTCCTGTTTCCCCATGTCATGTGACTTTAGAATTTTATAACAAAAACGATATTCTTACAACTGATGGTGTCAGGTTTTTTTTTCATTTCAAACAAGCAAGCAGATAAACAAATAGCTATCACAGTTTTGCTGTCGGTTTCTGAAATAAAAAGGGAAACCCTTGAGTGGCTCAACATCCAAGATGTGTACACAAGTGCTATTAAAAGGAATGGTTACCATGCTCTATGTAATATCATAAAGAGCCTACGTAAAGTTAAACCAGTGACATGGGTGATTATTTCATAAATATATATTGCTTTGGTGCAGGCTGGTCCTAATATAATTTGTATTGATAGTGAAATTGATAGTTATATCGATCCTGTTTTGTGGCACAGCACATTGTTCTTACTGTTCACATTCACAAACAGTTACTTTTGAGGGACCCCACCTAACTATCATACATGGTTGGCCAAGGTCAAAAATTTTTTATGGTGTTGGTCGAAAGGGCTTTGGGTGTAGATTGTAAAAATCCACTTTGCTCGCTCATATGTTACCCGTTGCCATGGTAACGACCCGAAATGTATTTTAGGTGATTTTAGCTCATTTCAGGCTGAAAATGCTGAAATTTGCCTAATAAAGGACGGGCCATAGCTCCATTATTCGAGAAGATAGAAAAAATTTGATTAGATCCTTACAATGGACCATCTTTCTACTTTCCAACAAAAAATAAAAATTATTCATGAGGTGTTCGATTGTATCTCTTTTTGACCTGGCAACACTTAAAGTTTTGCCATTTTGAAAAAAGTGGCAATTTTGACCTATTTTTGAGGTGCAAAAAAACTATTGGCCATGACTCCCAGAATATTGTAATTGTGGTTGTGAACAAAGCAGACCATGCCCCATTCAAAATTGATATAAATGGCTTGGGGATTATATTAGTAAAGCGAGTGTTGCCAGAAAATAACACATTTATTGAAAAATGCTAAATTTGACATGGAGTGTTTTTCCGCTGTATTTAAGTAATACTAAACATATTTTTTATGCTTGTGCATCATGTTATCTCACAATTGAATGTTTTTGATCAAGATATTAAATATTAAACAAATTCAATTTCTATTTTGATATTTAAAGTGTTGCCAGTATTCAAAAACTGTGTTTTAAGGTATTTTAGTCATATAACTACATGTAGTAATTGGCACATATTTAAAAGTCTAAAACCAAATGATAAAGTATAAGCACTTGGACTATACGTCTGAATATTGAAGTAGCAGGCCTTACGTCATTCAACAATAAGCTATTTCAACTGCAGTGTTGCCATAAAATAATCAAATTTAGTACTTGGTCACATTTTTAAGTTGGTACCCCATTGGTGCACATTTGGAAATTTGGTTGAAATCACCTCCTTTTGCACCTTTTTTGGTTATATCTCAAATGTAGTTCAAGAAAAGTATGCAAACCCATACATTTCTGGAAATCTTATGCTTCAAAGATGGCCATTACATTAGTTAGCATTTGAATACATATGTCATGTATGTTGCTTTTATTATGTGTTTTATCACATTAGCATCTTTTTTTTTGACTTTTACTCAATATATTGCATTTGTCGGTCTTGTTCTCGATCTCCAATGCTTCATGCATTTCCTCTTGCAATATATTTTGTTTCAGGTCTTTATTGGATTGATTTATTGTGTATCTTTTGCTGATTCTGGTATTTTTATATATATATTTGCCTTCTAAAATATTGTTTTTATGTCTTTTAATCCTAAAAATCTTGTACATTTATATCTTTGTTTTATTGCTGTAAAGCGCTTTGTGATCGCTTGATGTATTGCGCTATATAAAAATAAAATATTATTATTATTATTATTATAATTATACAGGGTGATCGATATGTAATATAGGTTGTAACAAAGTAATTTCACACAAAAAGTTGAATAGTATTTTTTTTAAAAGAAAGTACACAGTTTGCCCTTTCTAAAATTACAACATTTATGTCAGACTCAGTACACCGGTCGATCTTACCGTTTCCGATGTTGATTAAGATACTTCTTGCATCGATCCCGAGATGCGGAAAACCAATAGTCATTTTGTCCCACATAAATGAATAAATAACAAAAACCCCGATCCCCGGTGGACTCACCCAAAAGGTGACGTCACACAATATGATCGTCCTTATCCTCCTTGGTCTCCGACTGACACAGACGTGCCTATCGATTGTTCATAGCACTGTGTATCAATTTCTCGACCAGGGCGAGATAGACGGTTGTAGTTTCACACCTTAGGTAAAACCAAACCGGTATTGTTCGGCTGAGGATAGTTTTGACGGCATTTTCTGGCGAAAAAGTGACAAAAAACGATCCAAAACTTAGCTACATATCGTGCCTCCGTTTGTATACGGGACACGACTAGCAATACAAAATGGCCGCTCGTTGGCGCCATTCATTTTGTTTCCCACGTAAAACAACCATTGCAGCCTGTAAGTTACAATAGATGTTTGTACATACACATTGTATTTCATGTACGGTAGGTTATTGTTGCTATGTTAGGGTGATTACTCTATCGTTATGTCTTCATTACCGTCCGATAAGACGAGTTAATCAGATATTCATACGGTGGGGATTGGTAGGGACCCGTCTGACATTTTAGTAATAAAGTTAGCCAGTCCTTACTTTACCACTAACGTTAGCGACCAGCCTCCGTGCTCAGGTTTGCTTACTGGGCTTGAGTCGCGTGTTGGGGGGTAGTGCCCCCTCCCTTTTCTCCTCGCTTCGCCTCGGCCCTGTCGGGCTTGCCCTTCCCTGGTGACGGAGCGGGACCCACACCCGCTCTGTTTCACCCACAGGAGTGCTCACGATCTTCTAGATGTCTTTCTTTTGAACAGCCTAGCTGATCAACAACCCACTTATGTCCTCGAGAGCCAGCGGAGCGTGGGTGATCCATTATCGTCAATGGGTCAATTACCCTCTCTTGATCGATCACTGTCAAATCAACAGGGCATAGCTCCATTGATTGACGCTGCCTATTCAGGTGGCGAGGTGATTGATCGGGGGTACCCACGCTCCGCTACCCGTGGTACTAGGCAAGCTCCCTCTAGCCAAGGGACAGCCGGTATAGCGGGTACCCATACACACGGCTTGATTCCCTTGCGGGGAACGCAGTGAGGCATGGGTACAGTGGTACACAGCCGGGAGCCCTCACGGGCACCTACGCTGGAACCACGCATACAGCGGTACACAGCCGGGAACCCTCACGGGTACCCATGCTAGTACCGCGCCGGTACCACGCCAGCACACAGCTTGATCCCCCAAACAGGGAACGCAGTGTGGCGAGGGTACAGCGGTCCACAGTTGGGAACCCTCAAGGGTACCCACGCTGATACCGCACCGGTACCGCAGCACTCGCTTTAGTCGCCACAGTCTCTGTGGCAACAAGGGGAGGCGGTGCTGGTACTGCAGTACCATGGGGTTACCCTGGTGGCGGATCCTTTCAGGGTCAGCTGCCGGCTGGGTATGCCCGTGGTACCCGCCGCAGGGTGTTTCTTCCACGGCCTAGCACCGTGGCAAGTGTCGCCAGCGATGGCCACGCAGTACCAACATCAGCTGTTGACCAGGCCAGCCGGCATGGGGCTAACCCAGATCTTGATCAGGGTAGGCCCGTGCTGCTAGCGCTAGGACGACGGCTGCGAGAGCATCGCGGACCCAGTGGTGCCATGGCGGATACCTCAGGGTCTTGCGGAGTACTCCCTCTTCTGCTGGCAGGTAGTCGGCGAGCCACACAGTGGTTATGCCTTCTTACCCGCTTTCAGATGCCCGTCCTCAGTTACCGTCATCATCGGAGCATGATACGGATACTGTGGGCGAGGGAAAGGAGTCGGAAGCTGAGTCCGGTAGTGACATCACTACAATCTCCTTCCCCGCTGCCCGCGAGGGGAGCAACAGCACTGATCTTCCTCCGGACACCCCCTAAGGGGGAGTCCATGGAGGAGGACCAGGGATCCTTTCAGTAGGATGCTCAGCTGCTGCTTCCTCACAGGGGACGCCTGCACTCTCATTCCCGGCAAACCTCACGGGTAGATATCGTGGGCTGTCAAGCTCAGTAGAGCTATGGCGCCCGCTGCTTGCACGCTTCTCTGCGTGTAACGCGGGAGGACCACGGGACCTACCTGAGGGGATCCGAGAGGGACCCAGATGTCGCTGCCAAGCGTATCACGCTCAGACAACATCTGAGCTCTTCCGCGAGGTGAGCCTATTAGCGGTGCTAACAGCTAGCCTCAACGAGAGCTCCATGGGCCTAGCCCATAGGGTGTCCACTCAGCGCCGGGTGGGTGGGGCCTGCCACTCCAATCGCTCAACGCGATGGAAAGACAGGGTCCTTTTTCTCTTTGGATGCTTCTGCGCTACGGTGGAGGACCGTGCAAAGAAACTACCAACGGGAGCACTCTGAAGAAGTCGGAAACTGCCCTTACCATGGGTAGGAGCTCCGACTTCAGCAGGCCGTGCACCACCAACAGTACCCGAGCCCACTACCTCTGTAGCACCCATTTCTGGGAGGCGCAAGGGTAGCACAGGAACAGCTGGCAAGCCCCGAAGAAGAGCAAGCGCTCTTCCAAGGGAAGCTAGGCAGAGCATTCCTGGGGGGCTCAGCGGTTTTTCCACAGGGGGATCTCCCAGTGGACGACCGCTTATGGCTTTCACCCAGAGGTGGGAAACCATCTCTTTGAGTGCCTGGGTATGGTCAGTGGTGAGTGGGGGTTACAGACTGGCAACCCAGTCTCCCCACATTCGCCTGCACATTTCAGAGGTCCACAGTAGTGCCGTCAGACGGCCCCCAGCGCCGGGCACTACTGACAGGGATCACACAGCTTCTCACGGCGGGCGATTGTCCCGGTCTACCCCCGTTCTACGGGTGATCTTGGAGCCATTGGCTCCAAGGAAGACCGCCACGGGATCCCCATCCGGAACCGCAGGCTGTTGAACACGGTCTTCAGGCCGAAGAGGTTCAGAATGGGGACTCTCGCCTCGGTGCTAGCCTGCCCCATCAGGGGCATGGGAACAGCATCGCTAGATCTCTCGGACGCCTATCTGCATATGCCAATCGCCTCTCAAGATCGGAGGCATCTGCGCTTCTAGGTACAGGATCAAAATTACCAGTTTTGATACCGCCATCCGCCTGTCCATCTCTCCCAGGGTGTTTAACACTCTTGGTCAGAGCGGTGGCAGCGCCTGAAGCACAGGGTGTCAACATCAGTTGCTACCTGGACGTTTGGCTCATATACGGACGCACTCCACTGAAGACTACGGGTCTCATGGGGTTGATAGTCCGTAGGGTGCGGGACCCTGGATTTTTTGTAGGGGCCCAGCATCCCAGATCACCTCATGGAGGGGTTCGCGTGCTCTCACCCGAGCGGTGATTTAACATGGTGCGTGTGCCTGACTCTTGGCCGAGTCTCGGGCAAAACCCGCTGTGGCATGGATGAAGGTGGTAGGCCTAATGGCCAGTATGGTAGACCTCGTACTGTACTGCCGCTTTCTACGTTAGGCTTACCCAACTACACCTTCTAGCCTGCTTGCAGGCCCAGTCGTCACCAATATCCCTCGCGGTTCCGTTGTCGGAGATCGCGCGAGAGAACTCTGGTGGTGGACCCATCAGCCCAATTTGACCCAGGGTGTCAGGTTTCCTGCACCCCGGTATGTCACGTAGTGACGACCATAGCGCCAAAACGGGGCTGGGGGTCCACATCCACGGAGACTCCGCCTCGGGCCTATGGGGGCCATAGAGACAGAGTTTCACATCAACCTCCCTCGCCACGGGAGGTGATCGTGGAATCACATACCGTTGTCCTGACGGATAACACAACCGTGGTAGCCTACCCCAACAGACAAGGGGACTCCGGGCCACCACGATTGAGCCTGCATGCACGACACCTGATAGGGTGGTGCAAGTTCAGGCAGATTACGATGAGAGCGATACACATCGCTGGCGTCACCAGCATCCTCGCGCACAATCTGTCACGAGGAAGGGTGTCGGGACCAGCAGTATGGTCCCTTGTCCGCAGGTCGCTCAGACGATCTTCAAGGGGATGTACCACCCTCGAAAGATCTGTTCGCATCTCATCGCAATCATCCACTGCCGGTGTACTGCTCAAGGGTCGCGGACCCCAAGCATTCACCGTGGACGCTCTGTCCATAGACGGGGGCGGGATGACAGCTTATGCAGTCCCTCCGATCTCACTACTCATGAGGGTGGTGACCAAGATCGGGTGGGAAGACTGCATTGTCATTCTGCTAGCGGCAAGGCCGCTGGCACTCCCGAGTACCAGATCTACTCCGGATGCCCGGAGCGGAGGTACCAGTCTATCACTAGAGCACCTGCAGTTAGCTGCATGGCCCTTACCAGGAACGCAGCAGCGGAGGGATACTTTTCATCAGAAGCTGTTTTTCTCATCGCCGGGCTAGACGGAAGTCTACCCTCCGTGCGTATAGCCAGAGTCTGGCTCCATACTACGCTTGGTGCAATGAGACAAATAGCTCTCCCCCTAGAGCCTCTGTGCTGCTAGTTCCGGAGTTTCTGACAGAAAAGTTCCAAGCAAGACTTCAGCGGGCCACTGGGGCCAGCTATAAGTCAGCTGTCCTCTCCATTCACCGAGGTTTCGAGACGGGTCGACTATCATAACCGATGGTTACCTTATTAGTCTACGCCTCGACGGTATGTTCAACGAGGGTCTACCAAAAAGGAAAGTGATCCTCCTAAGGGATCCCAACACAGTCTTAGATTACTTTAAGGGTCACCTTTTGACCTTCCGTCAAAAGCGACGCTTAAATACGTAACTCTCAAGATGGCTTTCCGGTTTGGCGTTGGCTTCGGACGGCGGTGCTGAGTTGCACACGGTCTCGAGGTTAGCTTCCGTGTTCACAAACACTGGAGCGACACTGTTTCGGGCGCTCTGTTCTCGTGACTACTGAACGGGCGCGTGCATACCGACATTCATCCCTCTCCAATCCCCAGGGTTGGGCAAGGTTCGCTGAAGCCAAAGATAGGCTGGGGTGTCCGATAAGGCGCTGCAGCACTATTTCTTCCGAACACAAGCCTTGCGAGGGACTCACGACCGCATTCATCACCCTTACAGAGCCTTTCGGTCCAGCCGCTGTAGCAATGGCTGGTCCAGGTGTTGGTGGGGTCAGGGGGATAGCGAAGGTTTCGCGTCACACGACCCACTCGACACGAGCTATCTCATCATCTTGGGTATACCGTTCGGTTGTCCCTTGAGGAGATCTAGTAGGCGGTGTCCCGAAGCCACCTTCGCCCTTCTCTCACGATACTTCCGCTTACGTTAGTAATCAGAGACGGGCGGAGGTTTACCGGGACATTGTTCGGGCGATCATAATACGGTGGTGTACGGGTACCAGGTTTTCAGACTATACAGAATACTCAGCATGGTAAGAACCAGTGTCGCTATTCTTAGCCACCAAACTTATTAAGTAAGGAGGTTTATGTCTGTGATCGCGTGGTCTTTTTGTTTTCCCGACCGCTGGGGAAAATATTTCTGACCTCGCTAAAAACCATCGTTACCCGCTCCCGATCCCTGATCAGATGCTGACCAATCTTGTACCTCCATCCGTCGGTTACTTGCTAGATCGATCTTTCAGATGTTGATGCAAGAAGTATCTTAATCAACATCGAACGGTAAGATCGATCGACCGGTGTACTGAGTCTAGTCCCAAACAAAATGTTTGGTAGACTCATAACCGGTGCGATCTTACCTTTCCGATGTTGATTATCCCGGACCCCGGCCACCCCCTCCAAGTTTGGTCCGCGTAGGGGATCCCAAGTCGGATAAGGGCCGATCATATGGTGTGACGCCACCTTTTGGGTGAGTCCACCGGGGATCGGGGTTTTTGTTATTTATTCATTTATGTGGGACAAAATGACTATTGGTTTTTCCGCATCTCGGATCGATGCAAGAAGTATCTTAATCAACATCGGAAAGGTAAGATCGCACCGGTTATGAGTCTACCAAACATTTTTGTTTGGGACTAATTACTTATCTGTACAATCACTATATTACAGGGTGTGCAAAAAAGCGAACATAAGCTGCATATACTAGTCTGAAAACAGAATGATTTCATATGACATGAAACTACTAAAATGATTGCTTATTTTACAGGGTGTGCCAAATTTTACCGTAGACTGAGTGAAATGCTATTCTTGAGTGGCCAAATTCCCAGCAGAAATGGTGACAGTTAAATCTACCACTTGTAACCTTGTTATTGCATTGTTTATTGTATTCAAGTCAATTCCATAGATTTCATGTGTATTACAAATGAATAGAACATATAGGGTGTGTCAAATTTATTTTACTAACTCAATATAGCATGCATGTTAGGGATGACATGTTAGCAGGGCCGTGTTACCATTGGGCCAGAGGGGTCCCAAAAATTGCCCTGTGTATCTTCTCCTTAGCCCACAACAGCATGTTTGGGACCAAAATATGGCAAAATTTTATGCGCACTTCACAAGATATCATACTAGCTTCACATAGCAAATTTCACCTTAATTTTCGTCTAAAATGGTCCGAAATGAAAAATTCACTTCGCGCGCAAATGTTCTAGTAGGATCGGAACAAAATATGCTTATCTTCCTCTAATTTGCAATGCTTCTGCCACCACTGTCGATTTGATAGAAGGCACCCAATTTGTAACCCAAACTGACCTCTTGCGTGCAGCACATGCCTTCCTCACAGTGAGTTTGGGGACTCCAAATTTGAGCCAGACCAAGGTAAATTCGGCCCTGCCTTTTAGCAGCTACTTAATCAGTGCTTATTTCATTTTCTCTTTTGCTTGGGGCCCTTGAACCCCGGGGCCCATGGACTTCGGCCCACCATGTCCCCCGCTTGCTACGCCCTGCTACAAAGCATGTCAAGTACACTTTTATATATTCTAGGATAATTGTAAGAATTACAGAGAATTCTTTTTCATTTTAAAATTACACTATTTTTATTCCATTTTTATTACTTCAAACATACGCTACATTGAAGAAATGCATTAACCGCATAGCTTCTTCCATGCTCCGACTAATTAGGAGTATTAAGTGACTGCTATAATTAATTTAAGTCCCTAATTAATGGAAACGGTTGTGACTCTTTTGAAGAAATTAATATTATTTTCCCCATATCCTCCCCCCCCCCCAAATATGCCCCCCCTCCCTCTGAACATATCCTGGTTACGCTACTGTATCAGCTGGACAAAGGTGGGATAGAGGGCAATGATACATTGATAATCATGTTACTCTTATTTTCTCTTATGTTCATGATATTCGCAATTTAATTCCATCGTTTTCTTCTTTGTTGCATGATTTTGCCAGTTAGATTTTCAATAGGCCTATATTTCAAGGGTTCGATTTAGCATTAATTTTAGGCTGCAGTTTCTTGCTTATTTTATCTTCAATATTTTCTCAATATATACGCATGCCAGCGCCATCCGCACTCACGGTGTTTTGATGTTTTCAGATTATTGGTTTATTCCTTTTAATATATGTTTCCTAATGTTCATTTGAACTTGTTTTTCTTCAAAGTTGAAATGTTTCTACCGTTCCTAATATGTTTTTTTTTTTTTCATTTAAGAGAAAAGAAGTGTTTAAAAGAAGTGTTTAAAATTTATTGGGAAATGTCTATATAGCCTGTGCTGTGTTTCAACCTAATATACTCACATTATTTAAACATAAATATATAGAGAGCCAATAAAATACAGCGTAAAGCCGAATGATGCAAATCCGCGATTGGGCAACTTTTAACTTTTGATGCTTTTCACCTTTGGACAATTCTTTGTTCAATAGAGGCATCAAAAATAAAACTATGTGGTACTGGTTATGCACCGACTAAAAAACGGGGTCAACATTTTGTTCTGTTTGCAGTAGCGTAGCTAAGGGTGGGGACAGGGAGAAGAGTGCCCCCCTGACAAAAATGAAAGAAAAAAAAAATGAAAGAGAAGTGAGAGAGCAAGAAAGAAAAGAAAAAAGAAAGAAAGAAATGGCGCAAGGAGCATGTTTTCCACTAAAATTCACCCCGATCATGAGCATGTTAAATAACTCTTGTTAGGAGAAATAGGGCAGACAAATTCATATTATTTGTAATGTTTGCAATGCAGAAGAGCTCAGAAGTGTGTCTTTTTTCTGTTAACACAGGTCGTGTATATAGTACATTAAAACATACACTTTGTTTAGAATTGAATTCTCAAATCCCCAAAAATCAGGGTATAACAATGTAGTCTGTAGAAAGAAAGTACTAAATTTGCTTATTTTATGGCAACACTGCAGTTGCCATAGCTTATTGTTGAATGAGTTGAAAGGCCTGCTACATCAATATTCAGAAGTATAATCGAAGTGATTATACTTTTATCATTTGGTTTTAGACTTATAAATATGTGCCAATTACTAGTTATTTGACTAAAATACCTTAAAATGCAGTTTTTGAATACTGGCAACACTTTAAATATCAAAATAGAAATTGAGTTTGTTTAATATTTAATATCTAAATCCAAAACATTCAATTGTGAGATAACATGATGCACAAACATAATAAATATGTTCAGTATTACTTAAATACAGGGAAAAACACTCCCAGTCAAATTTAGCCCTTTTCAACAAATGTGTTATTTTCTGGCAACACTCGCTTTACTGATATAATCCCCAAGCAATTTATATCAATTTTGAATGGGGCATGGTCTGCTTTGTTCACAACCACAATTGCAATATTCTGGGAGTCATGGCCAATAGTTTTTTTGCACCTCAAAAATAGGTCAAAATTGTTACTTTTTCAAAAGGGCAAAACTATAAGTGTTGTCAGGTCAAAAAAAGATACAACCGAACACCACATGAATAATTTTTATTTTTTGTTGAAAAGTAGAAAGATGGTCCATTGTAAGGATCTAATCAAATTTTTTCTATCTTCTCGAATAATGGAGCTATGGCCCGTTCTTTATTAGGCAAATTTCAGCATTTTCAGCCTGAAATGAGCTAAAATCACCTAAAATACAGTTCGGGTCGTTACCATGGCAACGGGTAACATATGAGCGAGCAAAGTGGATTTTTACAATCTACACCCAAAGCCCTTTCGACCAACACCATAAAAAAATTTTGACCTTGGCCAACCATGTATGATAGTTAGGTGGGGTCCCTCATACCTCTAAGGGTTGTAGGTTTAAGCATGTGATAACTGCTTCTCAAATTGGCATTACAATCTTACCTTTACCTTGTTTCTCTCTTGACTGTCCTCAATTAGTTGCCCGTCCGCGTACAAGTCCTGGTGCTACAGTTGTTCTCCTAGCTGTAGTTTGCATTGTAGCACTGATGCTTCCAACTCAGGGAGAGAAACAAAGCCATATACCGGAATATCTACATCTCACTGTTAACCAAAAGCTTATAGCTGCATATGTATTAGGTAAGTACATGATTAATGGTAATGAATTGAAATTGATGTGAGTCCTGGGAACTGCCCCACCCCCATAAAAAAACAGTGTTTTTATGTCTTTGGAGCTAAAATTTCTTTAAAAAACTTAATATTTCAGAAAAACTGGAAATGAGAGGTGTGATAATTTAAGCTAGCTGATAGAGTCTTAGGATCAAGAAAGTACATTGTAGCCTGAATAAGGGTGTCATCACCATGGATCATACCCATACCACCATATCACTCGACAAAGGTAGTGCTGAAAGTTGTGTTTTCAGTATTCCAGCCACATATCCCCCAGCCTATCCAAAATCAAGGCCCCTCTCCCCAGGGACACCACTGTATACAAGCTTATCATTGCATTCAGATGTGATTATTATTTATCGAATTTGCTTTTTTCCTTTTCCAACTGCAGGTCTTGTCACAATGGTCATCTTAAGGACATGACACAGCGTATATTAGTTCTTTTATTAAATTAGATATAACCAAGTATTGACTGATGCATACCATTGATGTTAACCCATGACCATGAGCTACTAAGTTGTTGTTGCAAGTATAATATACATGTACTGATATCAGTAAGAGAAGATCTCGATGGACACAATGAGGCACTGAATCAGTCCACATGAAGTTAAATACCCACCCCCCCCCACGTCACCCTCCGAAGGCGGGGAAGATGACACTGTTTCCTCAATTCCAATCCAACTAAAATCCAACTACTTGTATATGGTCAATCCAGGTCAATTCTTTTTTGTGATTCATCCAGTTGAAAAAACAGTGGGAATTGATGAAATCCATTTGGATTTTTCACAATTTGGCCCCTATTTTGGAATTCCAAAATAATCCACACCTTTTCCACTGTTTTGGACAAAAATTGCCTGGAATGGCTAAAACTAGTAAATTTGGTTCAAATCGCAAAATCATCCTAAAAGGGGGGTGGTGGGTGAAATATTGTTTGACTGAAGTATTTTAAGTTTGTGGTATATTTAAAGGAAGTGTCCGGCAATCACAACATTATGTCCTATGTGTTAGAAAAATAAATATATAGCATGAATCACATGGTTTTATTTAAAAGAAACTCATATTAACCATAAAACAAATAACAACAGCCGGCTCTCAACACATAATATTCAAAATTTCTGCGCCAAAATTGTCTAGGGCAATGACGTCATGATTATTTGTGCTCAATTTTTGTCAGCTTTCATTGTATTACTGGGACGTCATTGCCCCAGACAATTTTGGTGCTCAGGAATTTTGAATGCCGCGTGTTGAGGGACGGCTATTTTTATTTGTTTTTATTTGTTTTTATTTGTTTTTATGTTTCAAATAAAACCTTGATAATTATTTTTCTAATATATAAGGCATAGTGTTGTGATTGCTGAAAACTTCCTTTAAAAATAATCATGGTAGTAAAGTGCAATATGATCTAACATAAAATAAAAGTGAAGCCTGCAATCTGGTAATAAACGTCCACTGAAGAGATTGCTCACTGATACAATACGGATCAAACATTACCTCAAACTCATAACTTGTTTCAGCATCACTGCAATGTTGTACAACTGTGCTAAAGATATTAACCATTGTTAATTCTCTGGCATAAATTGAAAGTGTTATCAAATATTTACTAAGATATATTGTTTGTTATTCTAAAAAAAAAGTTTATTTCAAAATGGTAAGCTGTAAATAATGCATTATCCCAAAGGGCATCTTTTGCCCATTTAAGAAAATGTGTATTGTTTTGAAGCGTCAAACTACAAATGAAGATGGAAAATGTGATGTATTTAATAGCAAATCTTTGTATTTAGTTTATCACATTTACTGACCTTATGACTGGTGTAACTAATGTGATGTACAATAAATACCATAAAACTCCGTCTACAAGCAAATATATTGATGTTCACCAGTAGTTTGAAAACATAGTAAGAACAATTTATACATCAACATGCTTATATAATCAAAATTTGTCATATATCGTCACTCGCATCACATATTGTTGTATCTCACACATTTATTAGAGGTCATTTTTAGAAAGGTAGCATGGAAATATCAGCATTTTTAAACATCTTGGTTGAAAAAAATGGTGGGGACGTGGTTAATTGAAGGGGCGACTATTCAAGGATATACGGTATGTGCAATTCAGTTGTGGGTGATCTTATCCCGATTTTGTGAATATGGCGCAGATAGGACAGTATGTGAAAATGGTTTTGTGAGAATAAGGCTATTGAATTAAACAATCTTAGAGATAAGACGCAGATACGATAGTATGTGAAACGCAAAATTATAAATATCCAACATATTACATTTATAATTAATATCTCACTAATTAAACCATACTTAGTTTTGAATTTGGTGTATTTGTAATAACAATACAAATACATACCAAATATCTCAAAAAAGTCAGAGATGAGAAATATGACAGTATAATGCAAATGGCGATATGGGGAAGGCTGGTCATAACATCATTATAAAAAGTCACTGCCCTGGAAAGTGCGAAACTAGATGGAACACACGTATGGCTGTACATTACATTACAGTGTGTGAGAAAGGCTCGTTTGATACTACTATTGAATGAAGAGTTTAGATGCAAAAAATGATGTATCCATTTTTCAAATATAACCAATCAAATATAAAGAAAATAATAAGAAAATCTTTACAACTTTTGATCATTGTTTCATGAATTTACAATGGAATTTTTAAAGTATGGTGTCAATTTAAAGCCAGCATTTTTTATTATAGGGCAGATGTTGGTGGCCTTAAATCAAAAAGTTAAGAAATGGCGTATGGCTTTTGCATCTCATCTCATCTATTATTCACTGTCGTAGTGCACGTTAGAATATGACCGTTGCTAGGTCAACTGGATCACGCTTTCTTTCTTACGAACCACTGATCGAAATAATCACAACACAAAGCCTATGGCATATTAAAATTCAGAACAGGTGTATGAGCCTAGGCTTGGAGCAGTAACCAATGGTTACTAACGTGCACTACGACAGCAAATTGTATACCCTTAGTCTTGTGTGTAATAATGTACCAATCAATGTGTTTGTTTGTTCTTTTGTTTGTTTGTTTTCATCTTTATTTGGTTAATATTTTAATTGTATATAATATTATCATAATATACCAAACCATGTAATTGTTTATTATTCTGTTTGCATGTTTGCCACATATTTCATTCAGACATAATGTATCAGTTTCTTTAATTTTTATGAGTTTGAGGTGAAGAAATAATCAATACTGAAGTTCTATCTTTGGATAAAGTAAAGCATAAAGAGGCTGGTGACAGATATTTAATGGTCATGTCACAAGGATGCTTACTGTGGGCAACAACATGCACCTCGTTTTGATAGTGTATAGCCAAAATATTTTGAGCCATTCATAAATCTTGTAATAATGGAAGAAGACAGACTTGTCATATAATTGACACTTTCCTGCCATTGATACATGTAGGCAGTCTTAGCTAGCCACCCGTCTGGCCGTCATTTTAGACGGCCAGTTTGCTCCTGGGACAGGCAAAATTAATGCCTTTGACAGATGCTATATTATAAATTGTATGTTTTGAGAAGCTAGACTCAATTTGTAGAACAAGGCCATATCAGCACATATTTGAACTCTTTGAACCCCCAATGGGCTAGAGATGTCTGGTAAATGTTTTAAAGGTCAAATTAAGACAGGCAATTTTATTCAAATGACGGGCAACCCTCAATTTCTAGCTAAGACCCTGCATGTAGGTGAACATCAATATCACATAAAACAACAAAAGCGAGGTCAAGAATGGTATCACATGATTATTTCATTATTTAATGATCACATGATAGGTACTATTCTTGACCTTACAGTCATTGATTTGATTTCATTGATTTGTAGTACCTGATATTGATGTGATTTAATTGATGTGATTGATAAACAATTTAAGAATGGCCATCATAAACATCCTTTTGATATGACCAGAGATGCCAGACTTCAGGAAATTTCCTGATTTCAGGAAATTTTGCTCAGATGTTTATGTGCAAAAGTATACACAAAAGTAAATTTTCAGGAAATTTTCAACCATTTCAGGAAATGTTGTCATCAACCACTGGCATCTCTGTATGACTGCATGGTCACATTATGATATTGTTTAAATGCTAATCAATGCAGCTAGGGGGTCAATTCACAATCTCCACATCTATGTATACTTTGTCATTCCTGTGTGGATGAAACACTGAACCATATGAAAATATTAAATTATGATAAAGCATTATTTATCCAATCATTTGAGGATAGGACCCTGTATGAATAATGAAATATTATGATGGTGAATCTCATTAACAGAAATACTGAAATGATACTATTAAGTATATCAGGGAAGCTATGTATATGTAATAGCTAATGCTGGAAAGAATGTAAATTTGTGTTACTTGTTACTCCAATTCCTAATCCATCATCACAAGGCCTAAGTGAACCCTTGTCTAACCAAATATAGAGGTGTTTTTTTTGTAATTATGTTGATTGAAAAAAGGGGTTGTTGCAACCTCTGTTGGGATTCTTATGCTGTCACTTTATAGGTACCAATGTATAGCTGTGGTCTGCTTCATCCAGTGAAAACCATAATGACAGATCACTGTGTCGTACTGATGTGAATGCACCCCTGTTAATATTTGTGTATCCTAGATAGTGGCATAGGAGCAAGGGACTCTGGAGAAACTGCCACCTGATGAAAATCTGGCATTTGGTTCCCGCCCTCCTTGCATTTGTGGAACCTTTTTCTTTTCTTTTTTTGAACTGTTACGTCTAAGAACTAAAAGTCTTCTTTTTTTTTTCTTGTCGGTTTTGGAAACTAAATTGCCCCCAACAAGGGCTTGCTCTTCTGACAAAAACCCCAGCTCTGCCACTGTCTACATATATACAAAATACTGGCCAATGAGTGCAAAGAAATATCCCACAATAATTAGCCCAATTAAGTCACATGGTAACTGATCTGCACTGGATGGAAACCCACCTGTCATGAAGGAGACTATTTGATCCTCATCTATTAAGGGGACAGGTTGCAAAAGGTTTTATCAATGAGCAAACCTAAAGTCTGCACAAAAAGTAACTCAGCTGTTATATATACGCCTATAGATTCAGAACTAATATTTCAACATAAAAAGAAGGATGATTTATTTACGCGCATTTTGATACCCCATTTATCCAATTTTGTTCAAAAGTTGCAGTTATTTGTATTGATTTGAAGTAAGCGCGAAGATAATGGCAGGCTTTACGTGTTTACAGTGCTGGCATTATAACCAATGATAACCATTGATCGATGTAAATTGCAACTTTTAAATTCAGGTAATTTTCTGTAAAAGCACTACTGTGTTGTTAATAGTGAACGACATTTGACGAATGGGGTATCAAAATGCGCGTAAACAAATCATCCTTTTTGCTATGTTGAAATATTGTGAAAACAATTATTAGTTCTGAATCTATAGGCGTATTTATAACAGCTGAGTTACTTTTTGTGCAGACTTTAGTACATAAAATTATCTGAGTGGATAATACAAATCAAGGTTGGAGAAGGAATTCTATCCCACTCATGGAAATTGAATGTTTTGAATAGACAACAAAAAAGTATGTTAAACTGTATTGTATTTATAAAACACCCTTGTTAGAATCAGTCTTTGTATGTTTTTATGCTAATATATTGTGCAAAATAAAAAGTAATCTACTACCCATTATGCTGGGTAACATGCAATTATTCATTGATCTCTTGTTATTATATTAGGTAGTAGTTATTGAAGCAAAAAATACTAGGAGAATGTAATTTCTTTACTTAGGTACAGCCACGTGGTTCAGCTATGCTGACACCAAGCTGAATGGTTTGTGGATATGAAAGCAATGAAGCTCAAGAAATCTAAAATTTAGGACATGTATGCACTGATATTGATGATTTTGATCTAAAATCAAAACAGCAAAGATCTACCAAGCATTGAACATGGGTACCCTCATCATCAACTTCTTATTTTTGAAACCTTGTTAATGACCTATTCAGCAGAACAGCTTCAAGCATAGATTCAATACTAAAGTGGACAAATGGCAAACATGAAACATTGTGATAACTCAATTTTGCTATAAATGAGTTGACTTATGCCATCATCGCCTGGCAGTATGTGCACGCATCATCATAATTTCCATTGTTTTTTGCCTGGCAGTATGTGCGCGCCTCACATTTTGTTCAGGGCCCGTGCTTTTAAACCTTCCACCACATTACAATAAGGCTATTAAACAGTGTAGTGGTTGTATGGAGTTCACTCCATCATATCGACATACCAGTCCCTTGCCTTGAGGTCAACTCGTCTATAGTTTTCAGCGTTGTTCTTCAGCGGTCTACTAATTTAGCGCACTTTATGGTGTACACAGAAGTGGTGTTCTGATTGGCTAATTGAATCAAGTCATCATCACATTGGCACCTCATTCACTGGTGAAGCTGTGTAGCAGCATCGTGTGACCTAGTTCTTTTTACGCGATAATCAGAGAGCACACGGACACCACTGAAGTAATTTGCTGTATATCATAGGTTTGTGCAATGCAGTGGTGTGTGAGTATTATTTGTCAAGTGATGAAGGGGAAGGTGGTGTTAGTTCCTTGGAAGTATTTACCCAGAGATGAAAACCAAAAGTGAGGGACAGTCTCAAAATTAACCAGAACTACAATTGTTTAAAAATGAACTCCTACAACAGTACAGCTTCAATAATAAACACCCCTTCCCCTTCTTTCATAAATACCACTGAATAATGCACAACTTGGCCAAGAAATCTATTTGTATAGTATAGTAGTTTAATTCTTCATAATTCTTCAACAAGAATATTACAATAAATCTATATCTTTATGATTTCAGCATTTCACTTATACAAAACAATACAAGACAATTATGACCTCTAATGTGTTTAAATGCAACTTGAATGTGATGAGATAAGTAGAGCCAATCTGCCTCGCTGTGTAAAATATAAAACGGGAGTAAATATTTAACGGAACAGATAAAGTCCGACCTCCCTTATCCGGACTTCCTTTATTCGGATCTTTCTGTTATCGAGCCTATTGATATTAAAATGAAAAACACATTTTTCAATACCATGCCACCTTGTAGTGAGTGCTTTGAGGACATACCCTCTTTGTTGTACACGGCAATGTGATAAACAAAATAATCTTTTTAGTGTATTTTCCCATGGAGAGTAATCGCTCGTCCCCAATTTTAACTTTGGACATTCAATGCAGAATTACACATAATTTACTTATCCGGATATTTTCACTTATCTGGCCAATGCTTGGTCCCATCATGGCCGGATAAAAGAGGTTGGGCTGTATACTATATTGACATGGGAAGTACACTCTGTGGTAACCGTTTGCATTTGACAAATCAAATGGGTCAAATAATTTATGGAACCTTTTAGCCCATGGTGTATATAAAATATTCAAAATGCATTTTTATACCACATTGTGCACTTCCCTCTGAAGCAGCTACACCCAAACTACCGTGAAATAAAACTCAAAATATGTTCTGTTGCGTAGGTAATGGTAATTATTGCGCATTCTGTGTCATAACAAGGAGCATGCCTAACTTCGTAAATATGAACTTGGATTAGAACAGCTGATGTATATCGCAACCTATCAGCATTTCAACTTGCCCATTATTAAAATATTATTTGGCTATAAAGCGCATGATCATTTCAGTTCCAGTGAATGAGTGTCTTTAGATGGGATTTTCAGAATTAACATTTTCAGCTAGTTCTCCAGGCACATCAGTTGCAGACTCGGTGCTTGAAATAGGCCAAAATCTTCAAGGACCATTTGGGTCCTTGGGTTTCAAATCTACACACCTGTCCATTTTCACAAGCCCATACTTAAAATTGTACAAAATTTAATGTTACACTGGTCCACATTTTGTGACACTTAGTAAGACTTTAAACTCACAAATCAACAGGTAATGCCAAATGGATTGATGTTGAAGTTGAATCCATCTTGTTGGCTCAGGCCTAGTAGAGGGTAGCATTTCAGTGAATCCGCACTGATTTTTACTGGCTTTTGGCCTGACGGTAGGGCCCACCTCTTTCAAACACTGGTCACAGTACAATTTGCTCGACATATTTAGAACTTTTAATTGCCAATGAATAAGTGTCAAAATCAAGCTGTGTCATGGTATAACACATGTGTTGTATTAATAAACAGGAAAAGAATAAATACAAACTAGCTAGGTTAGGCTATTGGGATCCCATAAGAGGCTAGCACTGTGTGCACTATATGTAGTAGGTCAAATGTTTTCTCATGATCGTCCGATGTAGGAAACAAGCCTCATATTGAAATCACAGTTAAATATATAAACAAATGTTGAATTAATATGCATTTTATATTTACAAGCACAGAGTGGACGTCATGTACAGCACTAGGCTACATTGTACAACAGATGCCATGTACAGCACTAGAAGGCTACATTGTACATTATACAACAGTCGTTTCATATACATCTGTTTGAGCCAGGGTGTCACCTACTGTATGACGGGAAATTAACTCATGGGTTTAGTTTTCACACATTGCGCCGTTAAACAGCAAACCGTAAATCTAAACCTCGCAAAGCATTTTTTACCCACAGGCTTCAATATTTAACTGGTTCAAACAGTGAACAGTTCAGACCAGTTAAAATCATGAAAAATGAACCCTGCAAAAATAATCCATTCCACAGTATAATAATATCATTTTTAAAGTAGATTCATAAGCTAGGTGTCCAATTCAATCCTTGTGAATTTTGAGTTGTATTAAGTTTACAGACACAAACCTCCTCTTGTCAGACAGAGAATGGAATGTGTCCAGTTAACAGAAATTGATATGGAGAATTTGGACTCGTTGTTCCGCCCTGTATACTGCTGTTAGCCATGGAGACAAATCTGGGGTACATGTATGTGGTACCTTACCCCCGGACCTTACCAACAAACAGCAAAAGGAAACAAACAATTCTGTGCTAAATCTAACGATAAAATGAGATCTGTGGTGTTTCCTGCACAAATTCAGTGCATCATAATTGATTAAGTTACTTAGTACTCGATGTCAATGGAATAATTGAAACCAATTCTTTCACTGAGTAAGCCCAGGAAGAAAGATTTCCATCTTGGCTTATGCCATGGAAAGAATAAATTTCAATCATAGTTTGAGAGTGTTCTTCACAAACCATTATTAGCTCCAAATACATATCTAGCAAAACATAATACCCATAATTGTTGCTCCTTGCCGGAACAAATATTATGTTGAATCAGATTTTCCTTTACCCATTTCTGTAGTTCAGCATGGCATTGGACAGTGTGGCTGAAACATGTGCTATGGTTCACCTTAAATTCAATAGTGACGTAGACCTGCATATTTCGATTGAATCAAGCATGTTAAGGGATCTAAAATGAAGCGTTTATTAACGTTTAGACAGTATTTTTGTGGGACATGAGAGCACCTCAGACCTATCGAATTGCATTCTAAATCTGAAGCATGTCTTTCTGATATCAAATAATTTTCATTTTTGAAAATCACAATATAATACAAATTTTATGACAAATTATAAAATTTGATATTTTTCACATTTTTGATATATAACAGTCCTCGAAGTAAATTATATATATCTAATGATATATTCTTAAAGTGTATGTAGCAGGGAGGAAAAGCCGACGGTCAATTGAAAATTTTGACCTTTGATATTGAAGATACAGATTTTTTTCCCAAAAAGACCTAATTTTTTTTTGGTGTTTTGGGAAAAAAATCCATATCTTCAATACGAAAGGTCAACATTTTCAATTGATCGTCGGCATTTCATCCCACCTACAAACACGTTAAGTATAAGTCATCAGATTTATAAAGTTTACTTCGAGTACTGTTATATATCAAAAATATCAATTTTTAATGATTTGCCATAAAATGTGTATTAAATTGCGAATTTCAAAAAACCAAAATTATTTGATATCAGAATTACATTCTTCGTATTCAGAATGCAATTCGATATGTCTGATGTGCTCTAATGTCCCAAAATAAATACTGTCTAAACGTTCATACCCCAGCCCTTAAATGAATCACACATATAGTTTGATCAACTCGTAATCAGCAGGAATTGTTAGGCTTTTACCATTACACTTAAAAGTAGACTCACGTTAAGAGGGAGATAGTCTATTATAATGTGCGTGTTAAAGAAAGTAGAAAAAGGGTAAGACTTGAATTAATCGTTTGTGATGTTTCTGGTGAGATGTCACAAGACAATTCTTGAAATAAAATATATATTAATCTGTGATTTTATAAGGCCTGTAGATTACGAGCTGATCAAACTACAGCATACATGCACTCATATGTAACACGATCAAGGGCAATGAGTCGGATGTCGCTCATATTGATTTTGAGATATTGGCAAAGAATGTGTTAAAATTTGTTTGTTTTATATTGTTTTCAGCAATTGATAAATTGACATAACTTCGTAACAAAAAGACGTATCAACATGGGGTTTTCAAGTTTGTGAAAGCTCTAACTGTCCTCTTCAGAAACATATGTAAAACTCATTTTCGAACCATTGATCATGTCACATATAAGGCGGTTTGTCAGTATGCTTCTGGGCCATGAAAAAGCATTGATATCATTTCTGAACTTTGAGGAGAACTGAAGTATAGTATAGGCAATTAATTCATTCATTGTTTTCTACCTCTTTCCTTACAACTTAACATGATACATAATGTATACAAACACATATGCAAAATTTGAGCTCTAATTATACATAATGAAATTTGTAAAATAAATAAATCTATCTAAAGTCAAAGTGTCCCAGGACATAATGTCACCATATTCTAGAATGCATAAACTTCACAACATCTTCAATAATCTAAATAAAATATGAAGTTCAACTGATCATAGATATAGTGACCTCCGATTTTTGCATACTTGGTGAAAATCAAACACTGGGCTGGTTCAAATGTTTGATTTAGTGTTGGTTAAAGGAGTATTTCGTGATTCTAGCATCCTCTTTTTATGATATATTTCAGTAAATATCCACGAAAAAAGCTTAATCCCAAAATTTCATTCGATTCTGATTTTGAGTTTGCAAGTTATGCATGATTTTGTGTATTATACTGCTCCACAGGCCACTCTGTTGTAATTTTGGTTTGGTATACCAGAACATAATTCAAAATCAAGGCTATGGATCACAAAATGCCCCTTTAACACTTCTTAAGCACAACCCATACATCATCTGGGGAGTTCCCTTACTGCAAATCCAAGATGCCACAAGAATGGTATTAAAATATTCACAGTGTAAGTTTTGGTGAATTCCAAAACTGTATAATGAAATTATCATTTGAAATTTGGGAAGTTACTGAACAGTATGTTTTCCCTTACCCACATATACAAGTAGGCCGATACTATCCTACACGCAACTCATAATTGCAATATTGCAAGTTTTGCGTAGGACATGTTAAATCTCAATCATTTGAACCAGGCCATTGTGTTGCTGTCCATGCCTCTATTCACATACACGGATACAAATTAATTATTATAAAAAACAATTTGAAAATTGTTTGCTCTATCTAGCAGATAAGTGCTATAATTTTACAGAGTGCAAAAATACAAAATAAAATAATTAAGGAAAGATCTATAGCAGCATTATTAATGTTCCAATACTAATTTCTATAGAAGAGAATTTGAGCATGTTACAAATCATTCAAGATTGGGTCCTTTTAGTTCTTCCCAATACATATATATTTTCTGCAATGATTCAAACCATTTGAAGCTAAACAATTTCAACAATTTGCAACCATGATTGTTACTTGCTCTTTTCTATTCTGTGTGTAGACCTTGACATGCTATCAACAAAGACGTAGCCCCATTCCCTATTCGCTACTTGCACGGTTCCGCCATTATCCACTATGTGCAGGGAGAGCCTCGAACTGGCAGCAAATATGAATGGGAATTGAACCAGTCATATAACATTCTGTGTAAGGTTACGTAATTCTTCCTTTCATGTATGCTGCCAGTTCGGGGCACTCTCCGCACATAGTGTAAAATGACGGAACCATGCAAGAAGGGAATGGTGGGGACGGGGTACCATACCACCCATACTGCTTTGGGTACATGTAATGGGCTACTCCATACACCCCCAATGGAAGACATGAACTTAATCTCCCACCCCATTCAGGTAACCCCACTTGAAATTCATACTCCATGTGTGGCAGATTAAGGTCATGTATTCCATAGGGTGTGTATGGATTTCAGTTCAACTGGAATAGTCCAATACATGTGTATTGTAAAAATTACTACAGAATCAGACCATCCATCTTTTTCAACTTCCCTGGAAATAATAAAAGACAATTATGACATTTAGATATCAATAGCTGTTTCAGCCAAACAAACTAATTGTTGTATTAGCATTATGTGACCTACCTTAAAAATAGGCCCTGCCCTTGCCCTGAAAAATTGTGATATTGAGCTGAAATAACAGAAGTACATAAACATCAAGATGGCACCACAACATTTTCTGTCAATGCTCAGAAAATACAGAGGTAAAGTCATTTTAAAGGATCAAACGACTGGTGATGTTGCTCAAAGAGTCTGTAATGAATCATGTTCCAGCACTTCTATGAACACATGATATGTTGGAAAAGTAAATGTTTGAATGAGCTTTCCCTACCTACCGACCCTATATTTATTTGGCCTGTTATGCCAATACAACCATTTATTTTTAGGCCATCTTTTGCAACTGAGTTAGAGTGGAATGTTTAGTTTTTTAATTTGACATGCCTCAACATCCCACTATGGGGTTTTAAAAGCAGAAACGCTGTATTAAAAAAATAGCCTTTTCTATTTCACACAACAAATTCTTTATGGCTATACAAATAACATTATGCTTATTAGGTCAGGCACTGTAACTAGGAATAAGGGGACATACTAAGGAAAAAATACTGGTTTATATGATGGGACAATTTACTTACAACAATGACCACACACTGTATATCCTAATAAATAGATATGCAAGACATCTAGACATACCCATCTAAGGAAAATTCATATTAAAGCAGATTATTTTCAAAAATCAATTTTGTTAATATTGGGAAAGATAGGAAATTCCCAGTTTAGAAATTAAAATTGCCATAAATTGGTAGTATTTAGTAAAGCAGAGCACAACACATAACCTTCTTGACACTAAATATTTGATTTTTAAAATTCGCAAGACAGATGTTGTCACAAGACGTATGCTAGAACAGAACATATCAAATCATATGCAAGGCACTGGGTAAATAGCATACATGATCATGTGAAATGCACAACAATTTGTATTCTCCTTACAAAATCAGACTGTGCATATAAGTACTTTCAGGATTAAACTTAGTAGGACTTAGGGGTGCCTAAATTAAGAATTACAAAAATATTAGGGAGTTCAAAAAAAAAACCTTGAAAATTCAAATACAAATATTTTGTTGTACCACAGCATGATTGAATATATACATCATAATGTATAGCTTAATTCATAATAATTATATTCCAGGTTTCATGTTGTTCAAATACACACACATTAAGCTAATTAGTGGTACAGAAACTTGCACCTTTATAAGAACAATTAACAAGTCAACACAGTCTATTGTCTAGAAAAATAATAATTATTCATATAATTTACACTTTGTATTATGAATGGGGAAGGACATCATGCAAAGACACTACTATTGGAGGACATAGGAACTTATGGTTATACTCTATCATTTAAGAACATTTACCAATTATTTCAATTGTGTATATTTTACATATTACCAACATTTTTAGTGCTTGGAAGCTTTTTAGGTCATACATAGACTTGCAATTATAGACTATAAAAATAGGGACGGTAGTCCGAAATAGATCATTTGATTTATGATTTCCCAAAGCAGATTTTCACAGTATCCTAGTATACACCATGTGCTGTACAAGCCACTTAGGTGCAATTTGACCTTTTCAGCCAGACCAAACCATGGAAACATCTTTTAAACACAATGTGCCAGAAAATGATTATAATGTGTTCTTTAATGTGCAAATAATCAATTTCACACTCTTAATGAATTTGTCTGGCACTACACAGTGTTAACACCAGGTAAATAAAAATTTGTGTACAGGTGGAAAACTAACCAATAGAAATTGCCCAGCAAATCATGTGGCTCCATTGTGACGTCGTCATAATCAAAATCCTATTGTTGAAAGGGACAATAAGCTTGTAATATCTCTATAGAATTCTAGTGGGTCCTTTCAAGGTGTACTAGGGGAATTGGGCTGGCAGAGTTATGCATGGCATAGGGTGGTGTATCTGCTATTGATATTCATATGTACGATCTTTGAATGCCTACATCTATTGTAAGGCTTGCACTTGGAAAACCTGTGTTGAAAGAATACAGTACACTTCTGTCTGGGCTTTGAAATCAGAAACTGACCAAAAGTCAGATTTTCTTGAGTTGTGAACATGAAAAATGCGTATTAGATGCGCAGAACGTAACAAAAAGAGCTCTTAAAGCTGATGATCGGCTGCAGAGCATGCGTAGTGGGAATTGTATTTTTGCCTGATGTCATACTTAGCCCGAGTCCTTCAGCCCCTCTCTCAACAATGTTAAACATGGCGGAACAAATTAGCTGTGTGTGGCTGTTGAAGAAGTAGTGGATTCAGTGTACTATCATGGGGACAAAGATATTGGGATGCTTACACTCTGCACTAGCTACCCTTTTGTTATATTGTGAAAATCTTCTTTGGTGATTTCCAATCCAAACATTCAATATTACCATGTACAAACCTGCTTCATTTTTAACACTAACGAAACACACACTTTGCAAGTTATACAAAAAGTATATACCATGCATAACAATACATGATCTAAAATGACCCTGACCTTATTATTTTTTCAAGTTAAATTATAATTCAACTTTGTACTAACAATCTGTTACCACAGTCATCACTAAAATATTGCATGGACTGCATTGACTGACTGACTGCCATAAAAACACATGCATACCAACATGTCTTACTGATTGGAAATAAAAAATTAAATTCATATAACATTTTAATCAGTCATCATGCAAATAATGATATGATCAATGTATTTGTACCAAGCATTTACTATTGGTCTAAATAAATGAGGTATATAATTCTAACGAATCAAAGATAAGAAATGTACAAGCACCTTGCTCCTGAAAATAACAAGGATATCAATGTATTCGCTAACTCGGGTGCCCTATCATGACAAAAGGGCACTGGCTTTTTTCAAACATTGTGTTTCAGCTTAGACATCTTCAAACAGTTGGTTTTTAGAAAATCTGAAATACCAACATTTCAAACCCCTTACCCTGAATCTAACCCCTTTAAAATTGGTATACATGTACAAATCAATGCAAGCTAAGCACAGTATGTGCCCAGTTTTCTGCCAATATTTGATATATGTCCTTATGTCATAGTAGGGCAACATGTCATCTGTGTTCACATTGTTGAATCACCATTCTTTTCACTTGTCACCAATGTAAACATGGGTAACTTGTAAGAAGTCTTACAAAATCAATTTCTTCTGTTTTTGTACATTCTCTCACTGTTAATTTACCGTAAGATTGTTTCATTTTTAGCATTGCACAATTTAATTACATCATCAAACAAAAATTTTAAATGCTTGGCATAAAATAAAAATATCTTTCACCTGATAATTATGTGACAATGCCATACATGAAAAACTCTTTACATATACATGTGCATTTAAACCCACGTGGGACATTCCAGTTGAAATCTATACGCCCCTAAGAGAAACATGGCCTTAATTTCCCACACTGGTAGTGTGAATTTCAAATGGGGTTACCTGAATGGGTAACACCCATTTGAAATCTATACCCCTTATATGTGAGATTAAGGTCATGTCTTCCATAGTGTGTGTATGCATTTGAAATGGAATACCCCATTGCATCAATTATTCATTAACTACAGTAAGCCAAAAAATTAAGGTACCAGTTGTGTTCACCCCTGTATATCCGAAATAAAGACAAATATGTCCAAATTAAAACAAACAGCCAATACCTGAACTCTTTAGCTCTGATTTAAGACCTCATTTGTTGAAATTGGTTATGAATTAAAGAAACGGTAATCTAAAACATAATGAAGAAACAAAATCAAAATTTGCACTTTTGTATTCTAATCAATGGAAGCACGACGCTAGTTCTCTTGTTCGCGAACGCTTTCTGTACAAATCAATAGGGCATGCAATTGAGCAAACTGCAACTTTTAAATTGGCACTTTCTTGGGTTTTTGGATTGTCGTGTCTTTATTTCTTGAACAATTTCAACGAATGAGGTCTTAAACTCGAGCTAACAGATGCAGCTATTGGCTGCTGGTTCCAATTATGACATATCTGTCTTTGGTTAGGATATACACTGGTGAACGTAACTGGTACCTTTATTTTTTGGCTTACTGTATAGGGGTAGCATTGTAGCAATCAAATATCAAATCTAGAGGTCTGAAAAATAAAAGGGCATGTCACAATTATTTTACTTTGCATCAAAATCCATATAGAAAACCTGGTACACATTGTACAGTCAGGCCCATGCACAGTTCTGGGCAAACATGGCTTCCATGTAAAAAAAAAGAACATTAATTCCCTTTAATGATATTGGATGCTTACTAAGAATTTCTCACACGAGAAAAGTGACTGTTCCATAAAAATAAAGTGGGTTTTTCCTCTCTTGTTTTGTACTCGGGAAAATGGACCATTATATGGATGGACTTTGCAACCACATGCCTCATCCCACCCATCCTGTCTGGCTATAGGCATGTACCAGTGTTCCCTAAAATACTTGTGACAATTTCGCTTTTCATAAAAACCGGGCCAAAGAAATAATCAAATGCCACCATTTTAGTACAAGTTCTTTTAGTTTGTTATTCTTCTGGGTCAATATCACTACATACTGGGCTAGCCTATTTGGGGCTGGCCATATACAAGCCTTGCCAAAAACACTAACTGATACTGGCAATGTGGACAATTTTGTACTTCATTTAGTTTTTTGCTTTTCGTCTTCCAAGCTAACACAAAAAATTTATCAATATGCAAATAACAAATCCTTTTGTGTAAAGGATGCTGATAAAATGCTAATTTAAAAAGAAAAAACAGTTCAAAATTGGGAAATGCACAAAAATGTTCACTTTGTCAGCACCATATCAGGTCTATTAACAATGGTACATACATAGGCTACATAACCATGTAAACAAGAGAAAATTTGGTTACATCATTAATATATAATTACTCTATGACACTTGGTGTGTACCTTGCTGTCATTCTTGCACAATCCTTGGGAGTTTATTTTGGCCACTAGGAGGCGCTGTTCAAAGCGTAACTGATGAGATGTCCCATAACTAAAAGAAATTAAAAGAATAAAATAGATATTAACTTGGGAAAATGCTCTTTTATTGATTTAGTTTTCTCACACCAGCAAATCTGGTGAAACTCACAAATTCTCTTGCATTTTAAGAGAATTTACTCCAAAATTCTTCCCCACCCAAAACAAATCTTTAAACAAAAATATCTGTCCAGATGATAAAATGTGCAAAAAAAGAGATTAGAAAGAGTACCAACTCAGAATTGGTTTGTGTGTAATGCTCTAGTAAATCTGCTATGTTGGTTTGTCACACCGGTTTTTATTGACAAAATCACACCATTTTTTTATCAACAAAAGTCTGATATCAAACGATAATTTGTGTCTAGCACTTAGCACATGCAAGCACTTCAAATTGAAGTTTACCGGGTGTATGCGGAAATAATCCAGAGGCACATTCTTATTCCATGAGTGACACACAAACATGGCAGAGTCTATTCTCTTTGGGAGTCACGCAATCTTACATTCATGAAATAAGTTTTCATGGTTTTATGAGAATCTGCCCAAATCTGCCCCAATCCAAAAAAATATATTTGAACAAAAATCTTTCTACCTACCTTAATTACTCTATCCACTCCACATGTGACCATCTGACCTTTGACATCATCAATATGCATATAAACTACAGCATGTTTAGCTTCATGGAATGTTGCCATTGGTGCTCGACTAGATATACAAAATACAAAAAAATGAATACAAGTAAGTTACATGAAGACATTCTAGGATATTGTTGCACTGACAGCCAGATCCTTCTAAAAATCAAACTATCAACATCAAATTTGACTTGAATATTATCTTAAATCTGAAGAGAAGACATGTACCATTTTTGTCCTAATAAGTGCCCCTCCCCTGATAAGTATCCCTACAGAATTTCTCAAGTGACAATTGTCTAAGCGCCCCATTATTGATGCACCTGTACAACTCAATACCTCAATAAACACAAATTATGATGATTTTGACTTCTGATACACCTGATTTTTAATGATTATGTGAGTAAATTCTAAATTTTGACTTGCATTTCATCATTTTAATGAGTCAATCCCACCCATGAGTAACTTAGCCAGTACCCAGGGTGCTAATTATAATGAATACATGGTGTGTTAAAATGATTGGTACCCATACATTTTAATGTTTATTAAAAAGCCTGCCTCTTTCAAATGCAACATTGGGTACTCTTGAAATGTCCAAAATGTATAGTTAATGACTTATTATATAATTTTATTTGCAAATTATTTTTATATTTTAGGTTGAATTTTGATGTGACTCAGCTATTTATTAATGAAAATTGATGGGTACCAATCACTTGGAAACAGCTTGTATAGTAGTTTATCCATGAAACATCAGTTATGGAATTTTACCTCTGGCTGATTTCCCAGCAATGTCCCAGGTCCTTTTCTGATCTGACATTATCTTACATAGTGTGACTACTTACTCTGCGTCTGTTATTGTTTCAATGCAGTCCTTACAGATCCTTACATCAAACTCGTATCCTAGGATTGGTAATGATGACCTTGGTTCTGTGCAATTATCGCACAGTGCCCTCCCACATTTTCTACAGTGATGCTGCAAATGGAAACACATTATGAATAAGTCATTACAAATAATTGAAAATTTTGGCCCTAAAACATGTATGCGATACAACCTGACTTACTACAGGGAACTGCAGAATTTGGTAGTGGATTCACCGAAGCAGGCTGTCCTGCCCTGTGGGAACATGGTTGGTGCTTTGTGTACCATTGCCAATTTTAGTCTCAAGTATCCAGAAAGAGGGACTACAATTAATCAGAAGGCAGTAAATGTATAGCAGTAACAATGCTCTTACGACATCTTTTAATCTTTTTTTTTTCTCGTCTTATTTCAGGGGGAAATCATCCAGTGTTGAAACACTGCTCTTCCATGATGCCAAGGGACCATGGTACACTTTGATCAGCTCGTAATCGGCGGGCTTTATAGCATCGCGGATTAATATCTATATATTTTATTTCCAGAATTGTCATCATGCCAGAAGCATCTCAAATTATTCATTCAAGTCCAATATGTTGTTTATTTTCTTTAACAAGCACAATAGAGACCAGACGGGTGAACTATGACACTTTTAATGTGGGTCTACTTTTCCGCGTAGTGATAAAAGCCTAACAATTCCCATCGTTTATGACCTGATCAAACTGTAGGGTGTACGAACAGCCGGGCATCACTTTGATCAGAACAGGCTGCAAGGTCTTTGTCATCACCTGCATCTCTCCCATAATGGGCTATTCCATTTGAAATCCACACACCCCCTGTGGAAGATTTTGGAATTCCAACCAAAATCATCAGTTTGAGTCATCGACATTCCAACTGGAATTGAGGTTAGATTTCATCTGAAATAGTACGGCAAGGGTGTGGAAGATTTTGGAATTCCAACCAAAATCAACAGTTTGAGGCATTCCAGATCTGGAATTGAAGTCGACATTTCAACTGGAATTGAGGTCAAAATGCAAAGCAAATCTTCCACAGGGTATCCGACTGAAAGTTAAATAAAGTTAAATTTCCCACTCAAAAACATCTGAAATAGTACCAAAATCAACAGGTTGAGTCGTCAATATTCCAACTGGAATTGAGGTCAAAGTACAAATCTTCCACAGGGTAATTCAAAAACATGTATATTTCAACCTAAAAACATGTAAATTTCCAACTGGAATTGAAGATTGACTCTGAAAAGGGTGTGGAAGATTTTGGAAATCCAACCAAAATCATCAATTTGAGTCTTCCAGATTTTCATTATATGAAAAGTGCATGTTTGGAATTCCAGCTTTTCATAGTACCTTAGTATTGGTATAAAATCACTACACCTGATCTTATTATTTGCTAGTAATCGTGGTTTCAAACCATCAAATGCTGGATCTAACGAGATTGCATGCTCCCAGTCCCCGCACTCCGTGTATCCGCGGGTAGTTGTGAAATTTGAAAACCCAGACCTGAAACTTTTCAGTTACTTTTGTTGCTCAAATTCATATACATGTATTAAAAAAAAAAATTCAGCCCAATTGGAGTTATTTTATCACCAATTTGACGCTGTCTTTCAGGTTTTGTTTGTTTGAGCATTTAGCTCTGAAAACCTGGGTGGGGTCAATCCCATTGTAGCATGTATACCATCCACGATAATCAACTTTTGAAAAGCACCCTAAACAAGGATTTAACCCTTGCCTAAAACGTTACCATAACGTGCAGTGGTAACACGCACCTGTTTTTTCACACCCTAAACAGGGATTTTATTCCTTGCATCAAATTTCATTTCCGCATATTAGCAATTGCAATTTTGCTACCCTTTTTTCCAAAATTTCATGCTTTTACACCCTAAACACGATACACGCGTAATTTTAATAATTTGTCATAAAATTTGTATTATATCGTGAATTTCAAAAATGAAAATTATTTGATATCAGAAAGACATTCTTCGTATTCAGAATGCAATTCGATATGTCTGATGTGCTCTCATGTCCCACAAAAATACTGTAGAAACGCTCAAAACGCTCATTCCAGATCCCTTAAACAAAAGTTTATGGTACAAATTTGTGCGATGTGCCTAATATTTGCCATATTAAAGCTATATAAAATTGTGTGAAATATGGTTTGTGCAAAAATAGAATGAATAGGCCGGCATGAAGGCTCTTTTAGGCTAAAAAGCTACATAGACGCCAACTTGATGCATGGGGAGGATTGTCAATACCCCCCTTATCAAAATTTTTAGGGAATTATATAAAAACGAAGCTAAACTATTATAAATGATGAAAACAAAATCATGTTTTGTCAAGAAGTGGTAAATTTCTTGACTTTTGTTTCACTATGTCTTGAATGAAACTTCGGAGGAAATTCTAGACATAATTAAGTAAAGACAAGAAATTTGCCATTTCTTGACTAAACTGTTATACAAAACTTATTTTTGCTGCATAGTGAAAACAAGCTTCATTTTAATATGAGTAACAGTTTTAAAGAGTTAAACCTAGGCCTACACCTAATCATAATGTTCTAATGTTTTGGCCTAAATTTTATTTGGTATAATATTGTAAATATTTAAGTCAACAGATACAATCACTACAGTTTATTGCCAGATTAAAAAAAAAAATAGTGAAATTGAATAGAGACTATATTAAACAAAAACAAACCGGTTTTTTTTTTAAATATATTTTTTTGCCATTTTAATGTGATTTAAAAATATAAAGCTGTGGAAATTTAGTGAAAAGGGGGAGAATGTGGGACTCGAATGCAGGGCCTTCAAGTCAGTGGCATAGATTTGTATTTGACATGGTAGGGGGGCTGGGGTTGGAAAACAATTCTTTAAGTGTGAAACTAAACCTACCCACAGAATAAGTTTATGGTAGAAATTCGCATGAAGCACCTAATATTTGCCATATTGAAGCTAAATTGTGTGAAATATGGTTTATACAAAAATAGAATAAATAGACGCAAAGGCTATTTTTAGGCCAAAAAGCCGCATACAGATATCAACATGATGCATGGGGAGGATTGTATAGATCATACCCTCTTATCAAAATATTGGGGAATTATACATGTAATGGCTAAAATATTATAAATGATGAAAATGAATTTGTTTTCACCCTTGACACCAAATCTTTTTGTTGACCCGACGTGGAGCAATTTTTTTAAATATTTTTTTTAGTCTGAGGTGGAGGTGTGGAGCTAATTTATTTTCCCCCTCAGATAGCGAGATAATTTATTATAAAAGAACTTTTCCGAGAAACCACAATATCATAATATTGAAAGTTACACATAATGCTAAAAAAGGGGGAAGGTAATTAACTGACCAACCTTTGGCACAGTTGGAAAATTGTTCATGATAAAATTATATAGCAATCCCCAAAATGTTTATATAATCTTGAACATTGGCTTCAAAATGCAACAACTTCAATTGCACTACTTATCCTAGAATTGCTTTTCAAATTTGGTCTTTATCAGATTGCTTTCACAAAAATGTGCTATTGGCATGGTTTTCTTATATGCCTACATGTATACATGTATTTATTTATTTATTCAAATTTCTCTGCCATCACAAATAACAACATGTACGAGGGATGGTATATATTCCTGCAACTATTATTTATCTCTGCTAAGCATGACTTTGATGACTAGTTTGTAGTTTTTGTACCTTTGTCTTTCAAAATAAATGTGTATTAGCCAAGTCGAATCCTTGAATACCTAATGACATTAGCATAAACACAATAGCATATGGACACCAGAGATGTCAACAAGTCATTTTTGTCAAGTCCAAGTCACAAGTCCTTTTGTCCAAGTCCCAAGTAAGTCAAGTCATTTTGAAAAACTTGCAAGTCAAGTCAAGTCACAAGTCATCAAATCACAAGTCAAGTCGCAAGTAAGTCACAACTTGTCACAAGTCACTACAAGTCTATTCACCAGTTTTGTGTTTGCTAGGACAGGACTCCGAGTTTTCAAACCGACATACCTTTACTTCATACACCGAGCTGTGCGTTTGTTCTACGTGTATATTTATGTATTTATTTATTTCCAGTTCAGGTTCTGCCGGACATGAGGCCCGCCAGCGGATAATTCATTAATGTAATTGTAGGCCTATTAATATTCATAAATTCTATCCATAAATTTCAATTTACATGAAAGTAACCTCAGACTTGCGTTGGTAACAAGTCAATTTTTTCAAGTCCAAGTCCAAGTTCAAGTCTTTTTGTCTATAAGTCACAAGTAAGTCAAGTCATTTTGCAAAAGTTGCAAGTCAAGTCACAAGTCCCAAAAATAATGACTTGAGTCAGACTCGAGTCCAAGTCACACAACTCAAGTCTACATCTCTGATGGACACTGCTTGATATATCATAGTGGTGAAAATAGTAGAGAAAATAATGAGTCAAATTGAGGTATTGTTACATAATTGTTACATATCTCGAGAATAAAAGTATGGAATCTGGTGCGGTTTTGCAATTTGGTAGACCGATAACACAGGGTTGATGCTATACTCTATTTAGACCTATACTATTTTTATTAGAGATAGGGGATCATGTTGAATATCTCCAATTTTGAGTAGGCGTTATCACGCATTGTTCTTTACATAATAAGAAATAGCAAGATTAAAATGGTACCTGGTTCGATAAGGTAAAATGGGAGGTCCCCGTGGGGGAATTCGCAAAACATTTCTTCCTTTTTAAACCCTTTGTTTTCAAAATGTCATGTTTATGTAATCAAAGCAGCACACCATATAGAGGCTCTGAATTGAAAAAAGAAATTTGAATTTCAAAAGGTGTGTTTATAATTTCAGCATTCTGAGACTTAGTATAGCAACTTTAGTCATATTTATAGCGCTTTTTTGCCTAAATTTCCTTTTTTTTCATACATGTACATTTTTGGTACTTTTAATTGTGCCTACCACCCACACATGCTCATATTTATTTCTTTTATTGCAACAATTTCTATTGTCCTGACTATGATCTTTCATACCAATAATCATAATTGTTTTTGTTTCATTTTGGAGATTTTTTTTATTCTTGTGTCTAACTTGTATGCTCGTCTGTCATGATTTTCACACCATTTTTGTTTGTCATTAAGACCTATTTCTGATGAATTTCAAAGACTGCACCTTTCCTCGTCTGTGTGTTCAATTCTTCTTTCACAATTATCAAGTGAATATGGTCAATTCCAGCCAAAGCGGGACAAAATTCTCTCTGGGGGCCATTTTGAAAATGTTTTTCTTTTCAATTCTAGACTTATCAAATGAGACGATCATATCTACTAGTGAATCATCAGGTGGAAGTGCCATCGGATTGAAAAATAACTTTTCTTGCTAGACCAAATAAAGTGTTAAATGCGATATGCATGTTACCCACTTAATTCAAGCCTTTTTCACCTGTTGTACGCCATAACATTTCACTTTCTTTAATATCTTTCAATATTTTATGTGTGACTCATATACACTAGAAATCGGTGAAGACTTTGAACATAAAATAGAATTTAATTACATATATCTACAAAGAAATATTTTGGTTATTACAAATTTTAAGAAAGAACCAGGTGTACAGTTAAGATTGTGTCAATTCTTCAACTCTTTCCAAAGTGGCTGTCATTTAACATTACTGTATTATTTCAAAGCTTAGAATAAATGCTTCATATAAATATCAAGTTAGATTTTGTATCTCGTCGCAGGATGAGGATCTCGGATGGATTCGTAGGTAATAGCGCCTGGAAAATAGCAATTCCTATTAATTTTTTAATAAAATAAAAAATACTTTTCCGTATGTCAATAATTCAGGCTGCAATAGCACTAAACTGAATTTTAATCAAAATACAAACTACATGGAATATTTAGAATGGATCATTATGGCATTTTGGGTATAAACATTTTGAGAATAAGGAAGTTGCCAAATTCAAGTAGACAGAGCAAACAGTTTTATATTATTATTTTAGTAAAATCATTCCATATTTTCATGCAGCAATATTCTATTAACTCGTGTTTGACAGTTCCTATGAACTAAAACACTATCAATACATTAATTGTTAACTTTAATTTAAGTAGGGATTCGTGGGTAACCAAAATGTTTGTGGGTAACACATATTTGAAGGCAGCGCTTCAAATAAGGCGCGTCCATCGTCAAGGCAAATACTGCGTGAAAGTAGGCGCGGACCAAGAAATATCTTACGGCACGGGTCCGCGTGGACTCGCTAAAATTGAACCAAGCAAAGAGCAGAAAATCCTACCTTTGTTGTTCCACTGGAAAATCTGTTCACATAATACGTCCAGCTCCCTGAGTACACTTTCATTTTAGTTTCCCATCAAGTTTTCAACCCAGGTTTTCAATTTTTTACAATCTATATACCGTGATCGCCGTAGCTAATTCTCTCTCTTAAAATTTCAAAGGCAAGGGTCCGGGGTCGGACCCTTGAAAATTGGTGAGGACCCTTGAAATTTCAAAGGCAAGGGTCCGGAGGACCCTTGGATATTTTTTTCTTATTTCGAGGCCTGTTTGAAGGTATGTATTGGTAAGCGGCAAAATAGAAAATATTACAGAAGATTGGAAACCATCATGCGGTTATTCCTCCATTGTGTTTCAATGATTCCCGTTTCTCTAACCAATTGCATTTACCGAAAAAATGGTAATTTAGGATAATCAATCAAAACTTCATGATACAGCTTCAGTATACCTTCAAGAGGACGCTATTAAACAGGACTGTTTTGGAACCTATTTCGCATGTTTTCAAAATGTTAAGATGCATAAGAAACATATAATTTACGAGTAAATCCTTGGATTCGTGGGTAACGCCAATTGTGGGTAAAGCTATAAGTACTATAGTACCGCTTTGGGGTTTATGCGTTTCTTAGGTGCATAAACTGTAAGTACTGTAAAAATTATAGCATACCCATGGCTTGAATATGTGCTGATTTAAACTTAAAATAAACAATCTCCTTGTTTTTCAAGGTTAGCATCTATTCGGGATTGTGGGTAACAAAAGTTTAAACCGTCAGAGATTCTTTTTTAAAGCGGTGAATTTATTTTTACGATTTACAATTTTAAGCTCTTGTCAAACTAAATTCAGTGTCCAAAGTCATTAAATGTTAATTTAAGTTATGGCAATTATATTTGCTGGACTCGTGGGTAACAGTTGATACGTGGGTAACGCCAAATTTGATTTTATGGAATTTTATGGGTAAAACGATTTGCATAAAATAATCACTTGGACCTCAGAATTATAGAACGAAACTTCGTTTCATGATATAGTCATTTATGGCATATTCACTTAACATTTTTCAGAACGATCATTTTATTTTTGATACGCTGGTAACAAAATTATTAGCCAAATTGACTTAATGGCCTCTAGAGTCCACAAACTTTGGTGGAATTCAATCGTTTTACATATGATGAGAGATCATGCAAACGTCCTTCTAACGGTAATAATTTCATTTTGATTGAAGGACATTCAATGACATATATGGTGCTTTATCTTTGATTTCGTGGGTAACGCCAATTCATTTAAGCCACCATAACTTGTCCCCTGGTATGACTTGCTAGTAAAGGCCTATATGCACAAAGAGAGCACATTGGACGTGACATGATATGCTCCATCAATAACGTGATTTCCTTTATTAATGACATTTTAAAGTGGAAGTTAACATAGAGAGAATTTTGTCCCGCTTTCGCTGGAATTGACCATATACTCAGATTACCTCATACCAAAACAGGGCTTGCAAACTGCTTTGGTACTTACTTATCCTTCTCTCATGTTCTGTAACAGGCGGTGATGGAAGCGATATCGCCAATTTTGAGGTCGCCATTGGATTAACACATAATCATGAAATCTTCACAAACAATTCTAAATTTGTTATGTGGTGTCAAAGCAAAATTATCTTACTCTAAAACCGTCGGGGTTCTGCAAAGTACCCCACTGCAAGTATGTAAATTTTCCATTTGTAATTGCTAACCGTGTATTTTGAATGGGGCTGTCAGCCCTGTATCTTCGCCAGCCTCGTACGTCACGGTCGCGCTTCCTGTGCCGCCTGTTCTGTAACTGCAATTTAAATGTCCCACCAACGTTGACAGTTGTCAGTGTACATATAGCAATGACTTGATACAAATGAGATTACGTAATTCAAAAGTACAAACCTGTATTTATCATAAGAAATAGTCATCAAAGTCATGCTTGAGGGGAGATAAATAATAGTTGCGGAATATATTGACTGCATTGTCCCTCGTACAAAGACAATAGAAAACAGCATACCCAAATAGTAAACTAATCTTAAGGGATCCCCGTAGAATACAGGAAGGAACATGATAAAGCGCAACATATCTTTTTATTTCAACAGAAGGGTTGTCAACATGTCCAGGGTTTTGTGGAAATGAGTCCCAATTTATATATTTTTATTTACAATCTTTTCTCAAACATGCCAATGAATGTGAGAAAGAGAGTGAATAATTGATACAAATTCTCCTTTCAGAAATATGGCTGGCTACAAAACCAAATGTGACATGTTTGTTACAACCTGAAAAACAATTTGAAAATCAAAGGCATTCATTTTATTTTAAAAATCTTCATAATGCCTTTGTTTTTATGAAATATTTGATTAATTTAGTTAATTCCGCACTTGTCATTGATATTGTGAAAAGATATTCCAATTCCAAAAATATTGCAGCCACAGAAACTCAAAATATTTCCTAATGACGGTATGACCAATACTTTGGTATGACTGTATGGCATTGATATTCATCAAATATCCACTTGGCGATAACTAATTAATTGAAAAGGCTATTGACATTCATTTTAAGTTTAAAAGAATATCACATTGAAATGTTTAGAAATACAACTTTTAAAATAAGTGTTTAGATATTTTTTTTTGTCATTGAACATATTACTTTCGATGAAAAAGTCATTAAACATTGTGCAGAAATAAGTCAAGCAAGTGAATTGCCCATATTTTCTCAGTTGATAATATTTACAGGCTTATGACAAAAAACAAAATACAATACAAATTAGTGAAATTGATGTATGCATTAAAATGAACGACCAATTCGATTGATTGACAAATATTACAATAAAATATAAAATAAAATGACATGGTATTGCACACATAAGCCTAACAAACTTCAGTGACAAACTTATTAAAATCAAAATGTTTGCAATAAAAAATTCATTTTCTTGCATTACAAATTATTTTAAATTTATTTAAAATTTTATAAATATTCTTTAGCATTGAAAATATTACTTTTGATGAAAAAGTCAACAAACATTAGGCAGAAATAAGTCATGCAAGTGAATTGCCCATACTCCCTCAGTTGACAATATTTACAGGCTTGATATATTAAAACAAATATAATACAAATGATTGAAATTAATGAATGAATTAAAATGAACGACCAATTCGATTGATTGACACATCTACTATGCGTTCACAGGCAAATGTAGAATGCCAGAAGACAATAAAATGACAAGGTATTGCACACATAAGCCTAACAAACTTCAGTGACAATCTTATTAAAATCAAAATGTTTGCAATAAAAATTTATTTTCTGAAATTTTCTGAATTTGTCAAATAAGGAACTTTTTCACGATAAATTAAAATTTGTCATTTGTGCATGCATGACAAATTTTTCAACTAAGACAGTATGTATGGCCATATTTTGTTTGTTAAATGATGAATTAATTATACTTAATGTGCTTGGTGTACAAATAAAGTAAACTAACAAATTTATATTAGTCAAAACAAGAAATTTAACAAAGAATGTAATTAAATATAAAAATGTAAATTTTAGACATTTTATAAATGCTTGATATGACTAAACATTGATAAAATTACCTATAGGGCAAAATAATTATTTATTGTTGTTGTGTTTTATTAAGTGGGAGCATGATAACAGAACAGAACAAGTTTTTGAAGAATCATTTTCTGAACGAGACATTTGTCTTACAAATAAGCAAATGAATAAAGAGTAAACTGACTAATCAAACGGAAAACATTACAAGAGCATATTTATAACTGTTAGTATACATTTTAAATGAGAATCAAAATAAACCTTGAATGAATAAATTAACAATGTGAACTGCAAAAAGTTTATTCTAAATTAATATATCATTTTCTTTCTTTTGAAATGAGTGGTCACATATGCAATATCAACGGTACATTTTAGCACTGTGGATTTAATTATATTGCAATTATGGTTTATTTCACACAAATGCAGAGATGTTATTTGTTTGTTCAGCATCATAGCTATTAAATGTGATCAAAATATCAAATAAAAATCAAATAATTAGGCCTAAATATTTTGCAATTCTCAATCATTTTGGATGCGGGCAGGAAACGGTAAACTCAAAATCAAGAAGGGCCCGAGGTTTTTCCCCTTCAAAACAGACCAGGGGAAAAATATTAGTTCCTATGATGTGACAAAGTGGAGGGTGATAGTCATAGCAGGATACTGCCATGCTCGACTATAATGAAATATGCGGGGGCATGGTTGATGGTTCAAATAGCCTGTATAAACAGCTAGGGGGTACTCAGTACAAAAGACCATTTGCCCATCTAATATATCAATGACTTTTCGGAAAAGGTAATTGGTATAAAAGTTTCATGTCCATCTGCTTTGATAACGATCAAAGCTGAAAAAAAATCCCCTCATTTCAATATCTCCAATATCTTGAAATAATTAATTAAGAATGAGTTTTTAATTCTCATCTTTCTGATATCAGAAAATGAGCATGTAGTGTGGAATTTTTAAGTGTTTATTTTTTCATATGGGCAAGTTCTTTGACATTTGAATCTGAGACATTGGCACCATACATATAGGAATCAGCCTAGAAATCAATTCAAAATTATATTGTAGCCAAATTTAATTTGACCATCAAAGTATGTTGTCCAACCTGCTTGGAATTTCACCTTTAGACACCAAAATGACACCTAAAATTAAAATGCCCTGGGTATAAAAATGCAGGCAATTTTGTTTGAAAATGTTTACGATTTTGAACTCTAGAAAGCCGAGAATAGAAATAAGCAACCAGGGCAATTATATTAATTAAATTATCTTGTTATCTGTATGAAAATATCAATACAAAAAGTGAAGTGGTAATCAGTTTTGAGGTTAGAAGACGCATTATACTTCAGTAAAAAAAGAAGACTTGTTATACTTGAACTTCAGTAAAAAGGGTTAATTCACATGTCAATATAAAACTTGAATTTGTTATGTGAAAATCTGTAACCAGGTAGAAAAAAACATGAAGCAAGGCCTATCCTGAGAAAAGCCCAGACTAAAGATCATACTAGTAATCAAATTATGCTCCATACACTGTCCACTGTGGTCTGTGCACAAACTTGTAGTGGTTTTACAAAACTATTCCACTGGGCCAAGGACACCCATCCTAAAAATAGGTTTTAGAATGTTAATGGTTTAATTTATGTGGCATTATATTTTTGCTGTTCTTAAAACAAAAACTTCACAATGCAGACAAAATAGATTTCTTGTCACTTGAGGTCTATTAAAGTTGGCTATAAAGTCTTTCTGGTATTTGAATGAATGAATGTATAGCAAAATAAAAATCTGAAGAAACTGTCAAGAATTCTATCTATAAAAAATCCTTTTTTACAACAACAACAAAATCGTAAATTTGGACAACAAAATAAAATTCAGGCAAAAATTCTCATTAGGGGCTGTGCAATAATTATGAGCCAATGGGTTGGGGGGGGGGGGGTATTTCCCCATGATGGTCCAACTCAAAATGTGTCGGTTATTGTTGGAAATTTCAGCATGGTAATATTTTAAGCAAACATGTTTTTTGCGTCTAACAGTTTTTATTATTTCTAAATTTCCACCATACTCAGAAAACAAGCAAATCTTCCTCAGGGAATTTCTCCCGGGGGGTCACTCCCAGTGTGGCCTGTACACCATCCGCGATAATGAAAACGCGTAAAAAGGGTAGTTTTTCGTTGGTTAAGCACGATACGCGTGCAACGCGTTTAGGGTGTCAAAAACATGAAATATTGGAAAAAAGGGTGGCAAAATTGCAATTGCTAATACGCTGAAATGAAATTTAGGGTATGAAATTTGATGCAAGGAATAAAATCCCTGTTTAGGTGTAAAAACACCTGTTTAGGATATTGTTTTAGCCAAGGGTTAAATGCTTGTTTAGGGTGCTTTTCAAAAGTTGATTATTGTGAATTGGTGTACAGGCCACAATGGGGTGACTTCCCGGGGATTTCTACCCTGTTTTAGACCTTCTCTGCTGGAATTCTAACAAAATGTAAATGTTTCCAACTGGAATTGAGGTAGAAGTGCAAATCTTCCACAGGGTATCCGACTGAAAGTTAAATTTGCTACGATAATGTTTCCAACTGGAATTGAAGTCGACATGAAAATCTTCCACAGGGTATCTGACTGGAATGAAGTTTTTAGCTAGAATTCCACACAAAACATGTAAATGTTTCCAACTGGAATTGAGGTCAAAATGCAAATCTTCCATAGGGTATCCAGCTGGAATTGCGTTAAATTTGTAAATCTTCTACATGATTCAGCTGGAATTACAATGAAACGTGGGACTATTTCCAACCGGATTGTACATTTGGCCCAACTGGAATTTAGGTAGCATTGTAAATCTTCCACAGGGGGGGTGTGGATTTCAAATGGAATAGCCCAATTCAAATGCAGTAATGAAGAGAGCAAGTAACTGAATATGAATTTTGCCTCCACCAGGGATCGAAGAGATTTTTACACCACTGGATACCTCTGGCTACATAATGTTTATGTATCAAATATTTCTTGCAGATTAATTCGTTTAGCAAAAATATCGCCAAATTTGAATTTTGTTCTGGTGCACCAGAACGAAATTACAACACATTGTCTATGGAGCAGTGTAATACACATAATCATGCATAACTCGCAAAAATGCAAAATCGGAATCAACTTAAATTTTGGAAATAAGCTTTTTTCGTTTTTATCTACTGAAAAATGTCATAAAAAGAGGATGCTAGGATCACGAAATCCTCCTTTAAGTGTGGACCACACTGCTCTCTTGCATTCAAATGTCAAATTGACAGGTCCCTGGATGGATCACTATAACAGGCTATCTCTAATTCTGCTTCACTGAATCACATTTCAATTTAAGTTGTTTATATTACGGTGGAAACAAAAAGTGATCATTTCTTGAAACACTCACCTGCCTGACTCCTATTGTCTTTGAGTTCCACATTTCCTTAAAGTTCCAGAAGAACGGATCACTACATTTTTGACAAACATCACTTTCTTCCCATTCTGGAGTCTGTTGGCATTAAAATAGGACAATCAAAATTCATGCTAACAATAGAGTATGTCATTTTGAACATATACAACTATGAATTGAGCACACAATTATGAATATTCCCAAAATGTAAGAGTACAGTACCATGTCCCAATATTCCCCACCCAAATGGGATCATTTCAATGACCTACCCACCGCTAAAAAGAAATACCCAAGCATACTTTGGCATGTCATCAGGCTATTCCAGTTGAAATTCATACACCCCTTATGAGAGACATGACCACAATCTCACACACAGAGAGGGTGTAGATTTCAAATGAAGTCACCTATTCAGGTAACCCCATTTGAAATCATACTCCCTGTATGAAAGATTCTATCGAGTTTTTCTATAATAGGAGTTTCCCATTAAATCTTACCCAATGTCACAGCCTTCCGAGTAGCCAAAAGTGTTTCAAGTCACTTTTTTTAGCAATCACTGTGTAGAGAGAGTGTTTGTTTGTCCAACTGGGCACTTTCTTCTCTACATTCAGTAGAAGTGCACATATGAGAATTGTAAGTGCCTTCATACTGATAGCTTGTCTTCAAAGTGGGAAACTTCAGCGTACCACCTTTCTTAAGGGGGTACTACACCCCTGGCCAATTTTGAGCCTATTTTTGTATTTTTCTCAAACATTATAGCGCATTGGTGGCAAGTAAGATATGTATATTATAGGGGCAAGGACTACAACTACTGCACTGGAAATTCAGCAACTCAAGGCAAGTAGTTATTGATTTATTGATCAAATATTGGTTTTCCCTCATTTTTGACTGTAACTCAACAACTGTTGTCTGTGCTGAAATATAATTTCCAGTGCAGTAGTTGTAGTCTTTGCCCCTATAATATACATATCTTACTTGTCACCAATGCGCTATAATTTTTGAGAAAAATGCAAAAATAGGCACAAAATTGGACAGGGGTGTAGTACCCCCTTAAGGTTGTCATCACCCTTTGATATCAAAATATTTGGCTACTCTGAAGGCTGTGACATTGGGAAAGATTTAATGGGAAATTCCCTGACAATGTAAGCGAGTCAACTGACCTCTTTCCTATCAACGTCCATATTCCAAATAACAATCCTTGTGTCATCACCACCTGAAAATAACTGCCTGCTTCTTGGTGAATATGCAAGAGCTTCTACTTTACCCCTGAAAAAAATTCATGAATACATAAGTAAATCATATATAATACTTTTCAAAAAAGTTTTAGACTGAAATGCTATAGTCTAGCCTCTGTTAACATTGTAAATTAGATGAGTGCTATTTCATTCAATAACAAAACATTTCACTACAGAGTGCTGAAGCCTCATGACACAGGAAAACACTTTGGTCAATCTCTGGTTGACTTTTTGGTGTAAATGTAAAACACCAAAATGATGAATTAACCAGACTTAAATCTATAAAAGTCTATCTTTGAGGCAGGCACTTACGCATGTCCCTGTAATTCAAAAGCCGTTCCTTTCTGTCCACCTATGTCCCATACAATGATGGATTGGTCAAAACTGCCTGAAAATAACAGCTTCTTTTCTGGCTCCCACGTCAAACAACGGACACTTCCTACAAAATGAAAAACAATACAACAATGTGTTATAGGAAACATACTCATTTAGGATGATTTACAAGTTTAAGGAAAGAATCATCTACCACTTGAAATCATTTTGTTAAAATAGCCTGCTTCAATATCATATTATGATGCACTCAAAAAAATAAATAAATAAATAAAAACAGATCTCAAACAAAAAAACAAACAAAAAAACAGATCTCAAAAACAGATCTGAAATTATGAAAATATTTTATGCCATAAACGGTGCATCCAAAACGAAATCACTACCTTCATCAAAATATCAGAGATGCCAGTGGGGCCTGTCAAAGCTTACTGAACATTTTGTGACTGTAGAAATTGTTAAAAAATAATGCACAAAACCGAGAAACTAGGCTGTGGCGGGGTTTAAAACAAAAAAAATTATTTATGTCTCAAAGCCCATGGCAGTTTAAAAAATAAATGCGCAATTTAATTTTATTTCTAAGATATTTATTTTTTTAAATATTTTTAAATTTAAATTTTGAATTAAAAATGCCATTTTCGAGTGTTCTGAGGTACACAGCATTAATTTGTAAAGTCCGCACAAAAAGTAACTCAGCTGTTATAAATACGCCTATAGATTCAGAACTAATAATTGTTTTCACAATATTTCAACATAGAAAGAAGGGTGATTTATTTAAGCGCATTTTGATACCCCATTTGCCCAATTTTGTTCAATATTGACAATACAGCAGTGTTTTGAAAGAAAAATACCCGTATTTAAAAGTTGCAGTTATTTGTATTGATTTGAAGTAAGCGCGAAGATAATGGCGGGCTTTACGTGTTTACAGTGTTTACAGTGCTGGCATTACAACCATTGATCGCTGTAAACTGCAACTTTTAAATTCGGGTATTTTTCTGTAAAAGCACTACTGTGTTGTTAATATTGAACAACATTTGACGAATGGGGTATCAAAATGTGTGTAAATACGTCATCCTTCTTGCTATGTTGAAATATTGTGAAAACAATTATTAGTTCTAAATCTATAGGCGTATTTATAACAGCTGAGTTACTTTTTGTGCAGACTTTAGTTGATTAACACAACTGAAGTACAAATATCAATTGTTTTATACCTAAACAATGCAAGTATCGAATCAAGTAACTCTTTCTTCCAAATTTGTCTCAGAATTTCATGATTTTACGGCAAAAAACTAAACGAAAGTGTGTGGCGGCTTTGAGACAACAAATTTTTTTAGCCTTATCCCCCATTGTCTCACATGTGCCTACAATCACAATTCAAATGTTAAAGCAATATGATGATGTATGACTTTACCTGAATGGCCTTTAAGAGTTGTAATAATTTGATAATTGTTATCTTCTACTTTTAATACTGTGATCTGACCAGAGTAGTCTCCTACAAAGGCATGTTTGGATTCCTCATCAAATCTGTATCATCTGTCAAGGAAATAAACTGCACATACAAACATAGAATCAATTACTTTTTTACAATACAATCTCACCATCAGGTTTCTGTTTGTCTATTATAATTATTAGTGACCTCTTCAGTCCTCGCTGATGTTTGTGGCATACTGGTTAATTGCATTACTTTATCACTAATCCAATATGGCTGCAGCTTTACAACTTATACATCACTCTGTGGTATATAAAGCCTTGTTCTCCATTTAAATTTGTTGGTAATGATTACACCTCTTCTGTACTTCCCAGAATTCTTTGCTACACATGTTATATTATGACTGCATAAATTGAACTGTGTAGTTATTATGTACAAGTATTACGTACACATTAATTAGCCGTAATGTGTTCTGGTTTCAATACTCTCTCACAGGTTTTTGGGAATTACCAAAATGGTTTAATATTAGAAAAATGAAAGGTTTAATCTCATTCTCTCAAAACTGATCACCAGGGGAGGAAGTGTTCTCTATATTTTAAAACAAACAGATAATGTTTATGGAAGTGCCGAGTATTAATAAATGACTGGGATGAAAGTGCAAGTAGGAAGTACATTGTGAAACACCAGGTTTTACTCACATTATCACCAAGTAATGTTGGCAGGCAGATATATATTGTGAGTAGAAAGTATTCTGTACTTTTATTTGAAAAATCAAGAGATTGATTTTTTATAACCCATCAATAGATACACAAGGTACACTACTAGTAAGTAGTCTACATGTAGGTGAATGGTTTGTTGAATATTATAATGACACATTGTACATGTACATGGTAAATGAATATTTTGAATAATTTTATGCAGCGAAGTGCATTCAAGGTCATAAACCCTTTTCACAAGGGATTCAAACTACTAAATTGACTAGCAAACAGACAATGTGTATGTACATGTAATCTTATAGTTGACTAAATTATAATTCTATTCAACTGGACTTACTATTTATGATGGCTACGGTATCACGTCATATCCATGATGCATCATCAGGCCAACTGATCTTGAATTGGCTCTGTATTCTTGACCTGTGACGTCACGATGGTAGAAGTGACGTCACATGTAATCTTGTGCAAGTTCGCCGACTATTATTTGTGACGGCGAACCTGGTGAAAATTTATGTTTATTTACATTGACTAGCTGTATTATAACTCTGTGCTATCTTCTAATATTAACAGTAAAAGGATACTGCAATGCCATTCCCCAAGCATTGAGACGATGTCCTCCCAGTCTTCTGCCTGACTCACTGCAATGCCACTGGAAGTATTTATCTCGACCCACACTCAATACCCACTCAGCAACCAGTGAAAATACTACACCCGTCACTCGATTCTGATGTGCTGTCAAATTGAACAAAATAAACAGTATTATCCCATACATGTAGGCCCGTACACTACATGGTGGCAGGTTGGCTGGGGAATCTCTTGGCTTTCCCCAGCTGCACCCTTTTCCAGCCTCAGTGGTTACTTCTGCATTTAAGTGATGAAATATGGAAGATAATTTTTTTTTTTAAAGTATGCATGAAATTTAGTTCATACATTTTTGTACACTCTTAGATAGCCCGAACTAATCAGAGCAATCGTTAGAAAAATCCAAACCATGCCTTGATTGTGTATATTGTGCACTCCGCGTACTATGCGCAGTGCTTGCACACGCGTTCGCGTCGCGTAGGCTTGATTCATTTTTATTCGGTTCTGTTGTCCAATATTTTTAGTGATAATCTTATTATAAAAAAAGCAAAAATCATGTGTTTCTTTTCTTCTTGTGCATGAAATAGGTTAATGAACGCGTATTACTTGTTGCTCGAGAATTCGGAGGGAGTGCATTAGACGCATCAACATCAGTGCAAGTGCATTATTTTGTCTAATTTATCTCCCAACAAGTAATACGCGTTCATTAACCTATAATTATACTCATGAGACACTACTAGTACTAATTTGGCAGTACAAAACACACATCTAACATATATTTATATGAGCAAAATAATTTAGGAAAAGCTGCAAAAAGCGGAGCAGCTTTAGTCCAGCTCTCCACAGCCAAGCTGACACCAAGTATTTACGTACAGGCCCTAAATGGATCATGGTATGAAATAATAATTGAAATTGATTAATTTTGTTCAAACCTGATTTTTTTGGCACATATTTGTAATAATGTTTACACATGTCCCAACTTGCACCTAAATGGAATCAGCCAGGTCAACAGAGCAAAGTTCAACATAGAGTCATAACTCATGAATTATGATTTTATGTCTCCAATATAACTGCATGTTAAACGACCAAAAAACTTTATCTGGTTAATAATTACTAGTATTTTTTCAGCATTTTGAGTATAGAATAACAAATTAAAAAATTTGAAGGAAATCGTACATTACAGTATTAAAGTGTCTTTTTACCATCCACCTTGCAAACATCAAATCATTTCAATTCTGCATACATGACAATTATAGAATTCAAATCTACTCAATTCAGAAAACATTCTCCAAATCAAGCACTGCTTACAGAGACCTACTCCCCATTCCAGACAAATACAGAACTGATTTTTTTGGATTAAAAAATATTATCCTGTTTTGCCAAATGAAACATAGCTAAATCCTAATCCTTTAGTTAATCCTAACTGGCAATGAAAGTAAAATTTTAATTTTTGGTAAATGTTTGGAAATAAGGGCCAAAAACATGCATTTTTCAACCTTTTTGGTATTCTGTGACAATCAAGCCCAAAGACTTGAACAAAGAAAAATTTCAAGTTACGCATTCTAATTTTTGGAAAACACATTTTCCAATCTTTTTCATAACCAATTAGCAAAAATAACATATAATGTTAAAATCATGAGCTAACTCTTACCCTATACTCAAGATTTTGAATGCTTCGACTTGTAACATGCAAAATTGCACATGTTTTTGGACCATTTTCCCTCAAATTGCCAAAATATTAAAATTTGACTTTTATTGCCAGTTAGACTAACTAAAGGATTAGGATTTAGCTAGGTATGTTTCATTTGGCAAAACAGGATAATTTTTTTTAATCCAAAAAAATAGTTATGTATGTTTCTGGAATTGGGGGTAGTTGTTTTCATAATCACTATTCATTAAATGCACTTTTAAAGAGGAAATTAAGTTAATTAACAGAATCCTGAACCACAGCAATGCACAATTAGTGATGTGTCTGGTAGGGAAATAATTAGTCTAACATAATTGTGATATCACATGTCCATACTGGTATCAAAATTGGACCATTTCCAGTTGAAACCATATACCCCTATGGAGGACATGACCTTAACTTCCCCACACAAGTGGTACATGGATCGAATCCATGGGTTCCTACAGTCACCCATGGAAAACAGGGTACTGAAAACCAGAACAGCATGTTAATATGGGCCATGAGTTACTTTGTTTACATTGCAGTAATTCCCTCAGAATAGTCAATACAGATTCCTGTAGATAAAACTTACCTCAAATCAGTTTTAGTTGCCCTTAATAACTCAAAATTGACATGACAATGAATTTTATTTGCTCAATTTCATACCAAAATCAAGGAAAACATGGTCTTGTTATTGCAAAATATCATGGAAATCACATAGGGTTACTGCAGTAGGCCACTTGAGGTAATCAATATTGGTACTTGAATGGCATGACTCAGTGACTTTCTGCTCATTGTAAGACTGACAGTGTTATAAACTTGATTGCATAACATTAAGATTGCCAATTGATATCCTTTGTATTTGAGTTCTCAGTTGATGGTATTAGAACTGTCATGAAGGTAAACATTGAAAAAAATGTAAACAAAACATGCTACTGCAGAACTCTATGCCTGTGTGTGTGTGTCTGAGGGCCGATCTGAGGGCTGATGACACACATTCGATGGGTGTACACAAGTGGTAGATTTCAAATAGAGTCACCCATTCAGGTAACCCCATTTCAATTCAAATTTATACTCCCTGTGTGGAAGATTAATTAAGGTGGTACTATACCCCTGGCCAATTTGAAATATTATAGGGGCAAGGACTACAACTACTGCACTGGAAATTTATTTCAGCACAAACAGCAGTTGTGGCCAGAGTTACAGTCAAAAATGTGGGAAAACCAATATTTGATCAATAAATCAATAACTACTTGCCTTGAGTTGCTGAATTTCCAGTGCAGTAGTTGTAGACCTTGCCCCTATAATATACATATCTTACATTTCCCCAATGCGCTATAATTTTTGAGAAAAATGCAAAAATAGGCACAAAATTGTCCAGGGGTGTAGTACCATCTTAAGGTCAGGTTTTCCACATGGGGATAAGGATTTCAACTGCAATATCCCATTAATGCATCCATTTTTACAATTCTGAACAGCATTTATTTGTCAGATAAACTGTTTGTAATGAATACAAATATTTTCAGAAGATTCAAAGATGACAAATAAATTTGTTAGCAGGAAATAAAATCTTAAAGATATCTTAAACCTTACCTAAATATTCTCTCCTGGCAAGTAATCTGTTGAAGTCTTCTGATAAACTGAATTCCGATATTGTTCCGTTGTCTTGGCCTATGAATATCCTCCTAGTTTCTGTACTGTATTCCATTGTAGAACATGAAGCTGTATACATATAGAATGGTTAAGTTAAATTTTAAAAATATTTTGTAATTCCTTTCATATGGATTTGGAAAACCCACATTTGTGTACAGGCAATCAAAGGCTCCTTGACTCCATTACTTTACAATAGTTCTCCTTTGCTAGCAGGAAGAAATCACTCATAAACTATGTATGAAATCACTAATAAACTACATTATGTATTTCAGATTATGATGAACTCATGCCCAATGACCTTAATGGACAAGATAATGGAATCTACAAGTAGTATACAAGCAATGCAACTAGAAATAAGCCATCATTTTCAAGAGCCAATCAAGGTCTCAGGTCTGAAAATCTAAGGCCCACATCTAAAGGCCCTCAAAATATTTAGCATATCTAATAATATAAGTAATGATATCAGTTTGGGGAAGTTGTGAATTCACAGACTCCTCTGAATTCACAGACCCGGTCTGTGAAATCACAAACCTGGGTCTGTGATTTCACATACATTTCAATTTCATTTGTTTCAATTTTGGCAGTTTTTTATAAAACACTTAGGACTCTGTTTGGCGCATTAGACCAAAAAAAAGATGTTTGCTTGCCCTTAAGTTTAACTGACAGACCCTAATTTTGGAAATCAGAAAAAAAGATTTTTTTTTTTCTATTTACTGTACAAAAGAATGCCGACCTATTTTTGGAAATCTCTGAAATTTTGTTTTTCTTTTCAAATTTTTGCATTCTGAAGATGTAAAAAAATGTATTTTAGAGCTTGTGTTCAACATTTTAGTTGTTTTGTAATGTTAGTTGATTCATTTGACACCAAAATTGTCTGATTTTTTATATTTTGAGCCTAAATACAAACAGTAGAGTTTGCTAGTAATTTAAAAAAAGAAGAAATCCCGACCGACCGCCCAATTTTTAAAATTCATTTGAGGGCAAACAAACAATTTTTTATTGGCCTTAGATCGTTTATATATGAGCTTTTTTGCTCTCAATTAATCTGTGCAAATTAAAATTATATCTGTGCAATTTTCTTTTAAGCTGAGCAAAATGACGCAATTAAGTTGAAGTGATAATTTCCCGGGAAGCAGGCTAAATTTCGCACAATTTATAGCATGTTTTCATATACAAAAAATACACAATTTCCCACCAAATACCAGAATTTCCCTCCAAACACCAACATTTCCTGGGAAGGAGCTTCCCAAATTCCCCACTTTTTCGAGCCATGGCTGTATAACTTTGTTCAATTTTTTAAAAGATATTATGTTGTTGTAGCACATACAAAATGTTTAAACCACAACAATGTAAACAACAGCATGTAAGCACCTTGAAACAAAACTAGCTAAAAATGCAGAAAGAAGTTAGCAAGAGTATTTACAGACAGTCTGTGAATTCAGAGGAGTTTGAGAATTCACAGCACCCTCGAACTGATATGGATGTTTTATATGTACAAATGTAGACAGTGTAATAAGAAGGAAAAACAAATTTGCAAGGGCCATTTGGGCCCAAAGGTCTAAAAATCTATGGCCCTGTGAGTTTACAAGTAAACTCATGTTATGTATTATCACATGCTGAAAAAATGTTTTTTTTCCCTGCAAGCAATCCAGAATTTCCCTCCAGCTTTACCAAATTTCCCTCCAGTATGACATATTTCCCTTATGCATTTCTTTATTTTTTTGGTCAAAAACCAAAAATTTCCCGGCAATGAGCTTCCCGTATTGCCCATTTTTCCTGCCATGTAGCATACCGGTACACAAATACTTCACGTCGGGAAGAAGTCAAAAACAGCCAACATCTTGGGACCAGTAGTTTTCACTACTTCCTTTCAAAACATGTTAATTTCTCTTGTAGGTTAACTTCTCTTAACTTCTCTAAATTCACATTAATGTTGAGTATAATAATGAACAATTTCACAATAAGCAAGAATCAGAATTTTATTTCAATGTAGGTAAAAATGTGGCATAAATAATACAAAGATTGTGGACCAGGATTCAAAATAATCATGAACCAGGGGAAATTTGCTAACATGCTTAAGTCCCAGATAGGGACCGTTCACAAACACTTGTTAGGGGGGACCTGATTCAAAAAGGGGGCCATTAAAAATTTTGACCCTCCTAAGGGGGGCCCTGAAAAAAATGACTACAAATTTTCCTGGGAAAATTGAGTTTATATGCTTTTCTATGGGGTTGACCCATAATTTTCATGTCAAAAAGGGGGAGCCTGAAATTTTGGGGGTCTGAAAAGGGGGGCCCCAAAAAATGTTCGCGATGAAATTTTTTTGCATCAGGCCCCCCCTAACAAGTGTTTGTGAACTGTCCCTTAATCCCAACTGTTTTCTTTTGTTTCTGTTTCAAAACGTTCCATTAAAATTTACCAGTCAACAGTGAATTTTCTATTATGCGATACCACACCAGCGGAAATGGGTTTTGTGTTTCACACTTGGTGTGAAAAAAGGCTTTCTGAGGAGCATTATGGAATACCTCACCTGCAGCTCTGTGTTTTGGGTCTTTGATAAAGAGTACAATCCTGCATATCTGACCAGGTTTATTGTTTATTTACTGATGTTCTAGGCACTATCACAAGTAATACATGCTATCTGGTGAAAGGCCTTAAAGCCATAATAATTAAGTGACTTGCTCCAGAGCAACACCCTCAATTTTTATTGAATTTCTACTTTTTGCATGATTTTAATGCCCAATGGTAAAATACATTGTACCACATGAAAGACTAAGCCTGAAGCGCTTTATTTACAGTAAAATTTCCATTTTTACCAAGTTCACCAATCAAATGATGGCTAACACGTCTTTTGTATGTGAGCTCATGTATATTGTATCATTGAATGAGTGACATATAAACTGTGCATATTGCTATTGGTCTTAAATCTTATACGTCCCAGCTGCGTGAATCTCTGCTGAATACTACATAATACGATTGGCGAGCTAATACACGCATTGTATGCGCTAGAATGAAATAGTATTAGTAGCTAATTCTTTATTTTACCTCATTTTTGTTTGGCTCAAAATTAATGTGATCAGTGAAAATAGGAATCTATTCTTGATGCAAATCACTTATTATTGCTTAAAAAGTTACCTTTTTCAGAGTCTTGGTTGGCTTGTGACACCATCACCATCATCGTCTTCATTCAGCGTAGTGTTTACAATCCTCTGGTCACCCGACCACCCGATGGGTGGTCAAGTGTCAGCAGATCATTGTAGATGGCGGGCAGGTTGTATCCGGCGTCCCTGTTGAGTGTATGTTTTAGTGTCTTTATCTCTATGGCTTCCTTCATCTTTCTAACCAGTGGTCACCGACTGCTGTACGGGGGGTGGTGGTTCTGGTGTGTTCTTTGAACCGGGTATTTAGAGCTCTACTTGTCTCGCCAACATAAGTGTTCTTACATTCGGGGCAGCTGATTTTATAAATCACACCACATTTGTTGGAGTTTGGGAGGAAGGATCTGATGAAGGATTGTAAACATTACGCTGAATGAAGACGCTGTGATGGTGTTGCAAGCTACGTCGCTGCCAACCAAGACTCTGAAAAAAAAAACCTTTTTAAGCAAATGTCAAGAATGACAGAGTCCAATATCAGTATCCATGCTGCCACTTATTCTTGCTTTAATTGAGCTTACCTGGTAAGGTATGACAGATACTTGGCCAGTACAACCCTGAATCTCTTTTCAACCAGACACGAATAGTCCTGTACAAAAGATGATTAGACAAAACATTTACTTCATAACTTTACCTCTATCTAGCATACAATTCCTTAGTTATTTATCAAATGTTGAGGAGTTGAAGGTACATGTATTTGAAAGAACTTTGCAAGCCTGGAATTTTTGTTATTACTATAGATCCTCTACCATGTGATAGACAACAGGCAGGTCCAATATTTTGAGCCGGCATCCACTACGATATTAAAAATATTGGACCTGTCTGTCGTCTAGGTAGAGGATAGTAAAAACAAAAATCTTAGTCAGTTACCCTTACCGGTAATTACTATTTTTATAACTTTATTTAGGAAAATGATCGAAAACTCCCCTTGAAATAAATTCTAAAATGAACGAAACCTGTACAAATTCAGTTGCGCTTAGTGCGTTGCGTATTACGTTCTTGGATTGTCTTTTGGAATTTGCAGGAGAGCATTAAAATAAATAGAGCTTCTGGAGCCTTTTTGAGCATTTACGATGTACAATAGAATGTAAAACGAGAATGGTCAACAAAGGATAGCTATATCACTCTCCCATATCAGATATAAGGAGAGCAGTAGAGATTGATTGCTCTCGCTCTCCTCAAAAGGCAGTCCCTGCGTACTACACTTACAACACGCTAAGTACTTGCATCTACAGCTGTAGTGCCCACCATTTGGGTCAAGTGAAGTCATAGACCACTTGACATCATTGTTTATCAACAAAGTCAAACTCAAAGGTGAGGGACTGGTCTATCGATATGCTTGCACAAACTGCTTACACTGTTAAATAGCTTTCTTGTACTACCGGTATATGAAATGTGGTGGGAGATTAAAAATGCATGTGCCCTGAGCAAATAACAATGCGTATGCACACTGCTGTGCAAAGCAAGGACAATGGAAATTGCCATAATTTGCGCACATACGGCTGGGCAATGTGCCAATGACATCACATGTCAAGTGGTCTAGACAATGTACATGTACATGTAGGTTTCATTAATTGACCTACATTGTATCTTTTCTTTTAATTTTCTACATAATTATGTATTGTGTTTGCGCCCCGATTTGGGCCAATTTGGCTGACTAGCAAACGTGTTTTAAAACTACACTGGGTTTCAGAGAAGAATGGCAGTCACAGCCATGGATTTTTTGTTTTGAGACCCCATTGGAAATAAACCTGCATACGTCCCAGGGGGGCCACTCATATAAAAAGTTGTAAGCATGCGTGTGAACAAAAACGCGGAATATGGGTGGTTTTTCTACTGCAACACAGGCCATACGGGCCCGTGTTAAGGGTCTCAAAATCATTGATTATAGCAAATAAGGGTGTCATTTTTGACACCATGTGTCCGTGCTAAGGGTAGTTAAATCTAATCACATTCCTATACCCCTACAATTGTCATAATAAAATATACTGCCCTAATAATGCAGGCGATAATTATGTTGAATAATGATAACTGAGTAGGCCTAAGCCTACCAAATCCAGTTAGGAATTAAGTATCCAATTAGAGTATAATAATAAAGGAAATAAGAAACCTTGAAAGTTGATGTCTTTTACTTTTTTCTTCAAAATTGATCATGCATCCTTGCTAAGGGTTGGATTTAATCCACTTGTAACTTTGTCCTTGTTAAGGGTATGGTTAACAAACCATTATCCTTGTTAAGGGTAATTTTGAAGACACAATGGTTGTCCTTGTTAAGGGTGCTTTTCTGAAGTGCATTCACACGCATGCTTACAACTTTTATATATGAGTGGCCCCCCTGGGGCATACGTAGCCAGGCTTTTATGGGCTCTCCTGACCTTGCCTTGCAACTTTTGGTGTTGTGGCGTGTATGCCGTTCCAATCCAGGATGGCATTTGGTGGTTTGTGCACACTGCACATTTTATTATTGTTGTTAAATTTTGATGCTTTGTACTTGAGTTGATGTTTTACCATTTTTCTGTATTTTTGTATATGTTGCAAAGCTAAATAAAAACTAAACTAAGTCCCTTGCTCACATTGATGTAAGGCTCATGAGCGCCCTGTTATTAGCAACATACACGGAGCTTCAACGGTGCCAATCTGCGCCAACCAACAATTTGACGTACAATCGGCCAATCAGATTATCATAGATCTATTGCTATGATTGTCAGATGATTGATTAGCCAATCTGAACCCCACTTCCGTGTTATACAAGTAAACAAGAGCCGTTCTTCTCTTGCAATAACTGTATATCATTTTGCCTTTTTGTAAATTTGTACCTTCAGACTGCAGCAACTATTAAAAAAAGTGTCAATAACGAAGATATCATCCCGATTAACGACACATTTGATTTGCCAAGGTTTTGGTATGTTTGCCAATGCAAACCAAATGTCAGTGTAACAATGCAACAAGGGCAGGCTTCAAACAAGTTCAAGGACAATGCAATGTAAATACAAAATACTGAATATTTTATGTAAGCTTAAAATGAACACAATTTGGTTCGTAAAAAAATTATTATTTCTACTACGTTTCCTTACCTATCTTCGCTAACACTAATAACTCCATCTTCCTTGGGTATAATAATGGCCGCTGTAACAACTCCACCACAGCCTTCGAGCTTACTGATCAAAACAGGCCGTCTACTTTTCGACTGGGTTCTAATTTCTGCACTAGCCATCTTGGATTTCTAACATCTGGGGATGACGTCATCCACAACACGTAGGTCACATGATATTAGGTCAATAACATCGAAGTTGTGACAAATTGCCTCCTTTGTTGTGAGTGTACAGGGTGATTCACAAAATTATTACTTTAATTTGCTAATTTCATTTAAATTTACACATTTTTAGCAACATTTAACAGAAGTCTGCAAAAAAACATTACAAGAGAAGAGTCTGCAAACATAGAACCACATGAGGCCTATACAGTGTTTTTTTTTTGGGGGGGGGGGCTACTCATGTCCCAACTTCCACCTAGCCTAAATGGAATCAGCTATAGGCTAGATCTGTTGTGTTTATAGGTCAACAGAGCAAAGTTCGAGATAAAGTCTTATAAGACTTTTTTTATTTACGGCAGGGGGGAATGGGCGTTTTGGAAAAAATATCGACACAAAATTTCGCGTTCCCCCCTCGCGTCCGCTCAAAATTTTCGTGTTCCCCCTTGTTTTCCCAATTTTCTCCATTTAAAATTTAACAATCCCCCCTCCTGGTTAAACTCAAAATTTCAGGTTCCCCCCTAAAGAACCTATAGAACTGCATGTTCAACGGCCAAAATAAGCAGTAGGGGTTCTTTCACTTTGCTTTGTTCAGCTCAAAATGGACAGAAACCCTTCCGTACAAAGTATCATTTCAGCATTTTGAGTAGGCCTAGGCCTATAGAAAAACAAATTTAAAATTTGAGTAGACCTATAGAATAACAAATTTAGGAAATCGTACATTAAGTTCTCCCAAGAACCGAAAACGGTTCTGGATCACATTTTTGGGGCCATTTTTGGTTTTTGGAGCCGTCGTCTTTAGAACCTCTAACGGTTCTCCTGAGAGGACAACTTAGAAGCTTTTTAGAACCTTTTGAAGTGGAATAGGCCTAAGCCTACATAGCCGCTTTCGCCAAACGCCAAGCATTTAGCGATCACAAACGTTTGCCAAACGTTTCCGAAAATGTTGACAAACGTTTGGCTCCTCTCCGTTTATAAACCGTTTGACTATAAATGTTCAGTTCCCGGGGGGGGGGTTCTTCCTGGTTGAAGGTATACGGGGATGTGCCACGGTTTTGGGGTACCTTTTCAGCGATTTTGGTATATCGATGGGTGGGTTTTCAGTGGATACCAATGCGCCCAATTGGGCGCATTTGGGCAAAAATGCCTTTAAAGCGCCCAATTTTGGCAAATTTGGGTGTTTTTTCTTGAAAATTGGTATACTGATGGGTAGCAAAATTAGCAAAAAGTAGGTATAGAGAAAGTCAGCATCCGAAAGTCTGCGTGGCACACCCCCGTACAAAATTTTTCGAAGAACCCCCCCCGGGGTTCAGTTGACAAACATTGTGATCAGCAATTGTTTGACAAACGTTTTATTAGAATTAAATCAATGTTTGAGAAACAATTAATAAATACGTTTTGTTAATAATTTGTAGAAATTGTTTGATAGTAACTTATTTTAAGCATTTATCCTACGTTTCAGTGTCAAGAAAACCATCAAATTGATGGTTGTAAATTTTCATCAAATAAAAATCTTGACCTTAGCTCAAATCACATTTTTGACCAAAAGTCACATTTTCGACCAAAAATCACATTTGACATATTTTGACAAATCAAAAATGACCAAAAATCTTTTTTTAAGCATTATTATCCTACGTTTCAGTGTCAAGAAAACCATCAAATTGATGGTTGTAAATTTTCATCAAATAAAAATCTTGACCTCAAATCACATTTTTGACCAAAAGTCACATTTTTAACAACAAAAATCACATTTTCACCAAAAATCACACTTTTTACCAACGGTCACATTTTTGACCAAAATTTTTTTTTAAACCCATATTTTTGGACAAAAATCATAAAATTAAACTTAAACTTCAAAACATTTGGCAAACTTTTGTAAAACAAATAAAAGATGATAAAACGTTTGACAAACATTTTGCTAGCTCCATAAACATTTTGACAAACGTTGGTAATAAAGGATCCATATGTTTTGAAGCCTTTGCGCTGTAAGTTACACACATGCAGCTTTCGTCCATTTTCAGTAATACCAACGTCACACCAAAACGAATCAAGCTATTTCGATGAAAGTCACAAATAAGTAGGAGACATAATTGTCATTGTATTGCACTTATTACAATTAGATACACTGTTGACTATAATTATATTTTTGATATTTTGTTCAAACACAGTATAAATCATTCTGGGACACCTTGTAGCTTATCAAGCTATTCAAACAGGCAGATTCTGCATGATGAATTTGCAGAAAATACAGAGGTTGAATAATTGCACCTAGTCACATATAAATGGTAACCCAAGATCTACCGTTGCGGAAATATCTCATCATTGAACTCAGTGAAGAATCAAATGCTCAATAGAAGTTCCAGAATGTCAAAGGAAGACTTGGCTGTTTAATATACTCTCATGCATTAAGCGTGAGACTCACACATTCGCGCACTTTCTCACAGTATAGAGTAAAATCTCACGCTCTCAGGCCAAGAGCTGCCAAATCTAATGCTTTGTCAAAATATATAACATGAAAATAACCAATAATAGTGTAAATGGTGCAACAAATGGGTTTATTTCGACATTTTGGAATTTTTCCATGGCTCAGGGGGACACATCCTCATTCAGATAAAACGATTCACTTTAACAATTTCCTAATGTTCACATTACATCCTTGATGAACTTGAATCTCATCCGCCACATCCTTGATCTTCATCTTTTTATATGAAACGAATCAATTTCCTAATATTCACATTACATCCTTGATCTTCGAGTTTTGATAGAACATCAATGATAAAGCTCATCCGCCACATCCGTGATCTTCATCTTTTTATATGAAACGATTCAATTTCCAAATATTCACATTACATCCTTGATCTTTGAGTTTTGATAGAACATCCATTTTAAATCTTATCCGCCACATCCTTGATCTTCATCTTTTTATATGAACTTCGATTCAATTTCCTAATATTCACATTACGTCCTTAATCTTCGAGTTTTGACAGAACATCAATTTTAAATCTCATCCGCCACATCCTTGATCTTCATCTTTTTATATGAAACGATTCACTTTAACAATTTCCTAATATTCACATTACATGCTTGATCTTTGAGTTTTTATAGAACATCGATGACAAATCTCATCGGCCACATCCTTGATCTTCATCTTTTTATACGAAATGATTCACTTTAACAATTTCCCAATATTCACATTACATCCTTGATCTTTGGGTTTTTATAGAACATCAATGTCAAAACTCATCCGCCACATCCTTGATCTTCATATTTTTTATATGAAACGATTCAATTTCCTAATATTCACATTACATCCTTCATCTTTGATTTTTTATAGAACATCAATGTCAAATCTCATCCGCCACATCCTTGATCTTCATCTTTTTTAGATGAAACGATTCAATTTCCTAATATTCACATTATATCCTTGATCTTAGAACATCAATGACAAATCTCATCAGCAACATCCTTGATCAGTTGATCTTCATCTTTTTATATGAAACGATACACTTTAAAAATTTCCTAATATTCACATTACATGTTTCATCTTTGGGTTTTTATAGAACATCAATGTCAAAACTCATCCGCCACATCCTTGATCTTCATATTTTTTATATGAAACGATTCAATTTCCTAATATTCACATATACATCCTTCATCTTTGATTTTTTATAGAACATCAATGTCAAATCTCATCCGCCACATCCTTGATCTTCATCTTTTTTAGATGAAACGATTCAATTTCCTAATATTCACATTATATCCTTGATCTTCGAGTTTTTATAGAACATCAATGAAAAATCTCATCCGTCACATCCTTGATCTTCATTATTTATATGAAATGATTCACTTTAAAAAAATTTCTTATTTACATTACATCCTTGATCTTCGAGTTTTGATAGAACTTCAATTTTAAATCTCATCCGCCACATCCTTGATCTTCATCTTTTTCTATGAACTTCGATTCAATTTCCTAATATTCACATTACATCCTTAATCTTCGAGTTTTGATAGAACATCAATTTTAAATCTCATCCGCCACATCCTTGATCTTCATCTTTTTATACGAAACGATTCACTTTAAAAAAATTCCTAATATTCACATTACATGCTTGATCTTTGAGTTTTTATAGAACATCAATGACAAATCTCATCCGCCACATCCTTGATCTTCATCTTTTTTAGATGAAACGATTCAATTTCCTAATATTCACATTACATCCTTGATCTTCGAGTTTTTATAGAACATCAATGAAAAATCTCATCCGTCACATCCTTGATCTTCATTATTTATATGAAATGATTCACTTTAACCATTTTCTTATTTACATTACATCCTTGATCTAATATTCACATTACATGTTTCATCTTTGAGTTTTTATAGAACATCAATGTCAAAACTCATCCGCCACATCCTTGATCTTCATCTTTTTTATATATGAAACGATTCAATTTCCTAATATTCACATTACATCCTTCATCTTTGATTTTTTATAGAACATCAATGTCAAATCTCATCCGCCACATCCTTGATCTTCATCTTTTTTAGATGAAACGATTCAATTTCCTAATATTCACATTACATCCTTGATCTTCGAGTTTTTATAGAACATCAATGAAAAATCTCATCCGTCACATCCTTAATCTTCATTATTTATATGAAACGATTCACTTTAACCATTTTCTTATTTACATTACATCCTTGATCTTCGAGTTTTGATAGAACATCAATTTTAAATCTCATCCGCCACATCCTTGATCTTCATCTTTTTATGTGAAACGATTCACTTTAACAATTTCCTAATATTCACATTACATGCTTGATCTTTGAGTTTTTATAGAACATCAATGACAAATCTCATCCGCCACATCCTTGATCTTCATCTTTTTTAGATGAAACGATTCAATTTCCTAACATCAATGACAAATCTCATCCGCCACATGCTTGATCTTCATCTTTTTATATGAAACGATTCACTTTAACAATTTTCTTATTCACATTACATCCTTGATCTTCGAATTGTTTTAGAACATCAATGACAAATCTCATCCGCCACATCCTTGACCTTCATCTTTTTATACGAAATGATTCACTTTAACAATTTCCCAATATTCACATTACATCCTTGATCTTCGAGTTTTTATAGAACATCAATGACAAATCTCATCCGCAACATCCTTGATCAGTTGATCTTCATTCATCTTTTATATGAAACGATACACTTTAAAAATTTCCTAATATTCACATTACATGTTTCATCTTTGAGTTTTTATAGAACATCAATGAAAAATCTCATCCGTCACATCCTTAATCTTCATTATTTATATGAAACGATTCACTTTAACCATTTTCTTATTTACATTACATCCTTGATCTTCGAGTTTTGATAGAACATCAATTTTAAATCTCATCCGCCACATCCTTGATCTTCATCTTTTTATATGAAACGATTCACTTTAACAATTTCCTAATATTCACATTACATGCTTGATCTTTGAGTTTTTATAGAACATCAATGACAAATCTCATCCGCCACATCCTTGATCTTCATCTTTTTAGATGAAACGATTCAATTTCCTAACATCAATAACAAATCTCATCCGCCACATGCTTGATCTTCATCTTTTATATGAAACGATTCACTTTAACAATTTTCTTATTCACATTACATCCTTGATCTTCGAATTTTTTAGAACATCAATGACAAATCTCATCCGCCACATCCTTGACCTTCATCTTTTTATACGAAATGATTCACTTTAACAATTTCCCAATATTCACATTACATCCTTGATCTTCGAGGTTTTTATAGAACATCAATGACAAATCTCATCCGCAACATCCTTGATCAGTTGATCTTCATCTATTTATATGAAACGATACACTTTAAAAATTTCCTAATATTCACATTACATGTTTCATCTTTGAGTTTTTATAGAACATCAGTGTCAAAATTCATCCGCCACATCCTTGACCTTCATCTTTTTATATGAAACGATTCAATTTCCTAATATTCACATTGCATCCTTGATCTTCGAGTTTTGATAGAATATCAATGATAAATCTCATCCGTCACATCCTTGATCTTCATCTTTTTATATGATACGATTCACTTAAACAATTTTCTTATTTACATTACATCCTTGATCTTCGAGATTTTATAGAACATCAATGACAAATCTCATCTGCCACAACCTTGATCTTCATCTTTTTATATGAAACTATTTAATTTCCTAATATTCACATTGCATCCTTGATATTCGAGATTTGATAGAACATCAATTTTAAATCTCATCCGCCACATCCTTGATCTTCATCTTTTTATATGAAACGATTCACTTTAACAATATTCTAATATTCACATTAAATGCTTGATTTACATTACATCCTTGATATTCGAGATTTGCATATCAAAACGTTAGGGTACCCTAAGCGTCATTACTCATTTTCTTATTTCATTCCATTAACAACCGTCCACTGACATTAACAAAAATCAAACATTTTCTCAAAACATTGTATTACTAAAATCACAACTTTGAAATTATTAGTCATATATCATAGTCGTTATACCAAAACAAGCGTGAGAATGTCCTGCAATTTATGATCGCATCGAAAATAATGTAGATGATATTGTTTACTCGCAAATAATTTTTATTCACCTCCACCTTTGTATTAAAAATGTTTTGTTTCTGCCTGAAATCCGTGTTTTTCAACTTTTCTATGATTTTCTACGTATTTTGACCATTTATCTCGAAGCGTTATAATGACATGGAACCATTGTATACCTGGTCGAGATATCCAATTGAAGCTTGGGATGTTTCCAAGCTTATCATCTAAGAAAGAACCTGATTTGTCAAGTATCTCACTCGCAGAATCGCATACAGCGAAAAATCTGAAAAAAATTGGTACGAGCAAAAATCCCAAATCACCTCTGCTTGAACTAGGTATATTGGTTTTTCCGCATTCTGTACACTGTCCGTGCAGTGAGCCGGTTCGTATGTTGAGGTTTCACCAAAGGTTAAAGATGGTAATCTGAGACTGCATTGAACTACACACAGAGATTGCGTTTGACCTTGTGATCCCTATAAGCAGTGTTGGAAAGAAGTTATAAGTCGCAGTTTGTAATGGGTCTCTCAGCTACAAACGTTTTGATATGATAGAACATCAATTTTAAATCTCATCCGCCACATCCTTGATCTTCATCTTTTTATATGAAACGATTCACTTTAACAATTTTCTTATTCACATTACATCCTTGATCTTCGAGTTTTATAGAACATCAATGACCAATCTCATCCACCACATCCTTGTTCTTCATCTTTTTATATGAAACGATTCACTTTAACAATTTTCTTATTTACATTACATCCTTGATCTTCGAGTTTTTATAGAACATCAATGACAAATCTCATCTGCCACAACCTTGATCTTCATCTTTTTATATGAAACTATTTAATTTCCTAATATTCACATTACATCCTTGATATTCGAGATTTGATAGAACATCAATTTTAAATCTCATCCGCCACATCCTTGATCTTCATCTTTTTATATGAAACGATTCACTTTAACAATATCCTAATATTCACATTAAATGCTTGATCTTTGAGTTTTTATAGAACATCAATGACAAATCTCATCCGCCACATGCTTGATCTTCATCTTTTTATATGAAACGATTCACTTTAACAATTTTCTTATTCACATTACATCCTTGATCTTCGAGTTTTTAGAACATCAATGACAAATCTCATCCGCCACATCCTTGATCTTCATCTTTTTATATGAAACGATTCACTTTAACAATTTTTTTATTCACATTACATCCTTGATCTTCGAGTTTTTTAGAACATCAATTACAAATCTCATCCGCCACATCCTTGACCTTCATCTTTTTATATGAAACGATTCACTTTAACAATTTTCTTATTTACATTACATCCTTGATCTTCGAGTTTTGATAGAACATCAATTTCAAATCTCATCCGAAACATCCTTGATCTTCATCTTTTTATATGAAACGATTCACTTTAACAATTTTCTTATTCACATTACATCCTTGATCTTCATGTTTTTTAGAACATCAAGGACAAATTTCATCCGCCACGTCCTTGATCTTCATCTTTTATTATGAAACGATTCACTTTAACAATTTCCTAATATTCACATTACATCCTTGCTCTTCGAGATTTTATAGAACATCAATGACAAATCTCATCCGCCACATCCTTGATCTTCATCATTTTATATGAAATGATTCACTTTAACGATATCCTAATATTCACATTACATCCTTGGTCTTCGAGGTTTTATAGAACATCAATGACAAATCTCATCCGCCACATCGTTGATCTTCATCATTTTATGAAACGATTCACTTTAACGATATCCTAATATTCACAATAGATCCTTGATCTTCGAGTTTTTATAGAGCATCAATGACAAATCTCATCCGCAACATGCCTTGATCAGTTGATATTCGTCTTTTTATAGAACATCAATGACAAATCTCTTCCGCCACATCCTTGATATCAGTTGATCTTCATATTTTTGAAATGATTCACTTTAACAATTTCCTAATATTCACATTACATCCTTGATCTTCGAGTTTTGATAGAACATCAATTTCAAATCTCATCCGAAACATCCTTGATCTTCATCTTTTTATATGAAACGATTCACTTTAACAATTTCCTAATATTCACATTACATCCTTGATCTTCGATATTTTATAGAACATCACTGACAAATCTCATCCGCCACATCCTTGATCTTCGTCATTTTATATAAAACGATTCACTTTAACGATATCCTAATATTCACATTACATCTTTGATCTTCGAGTTTTTATAGGACATCAATGACAAATCTCATCCGCCACATCCTTGATCTTCATCATTTTATGAAACGATTCACTTTAATGATATCCTAATATTCACATTACATCCTTGATCTTCGAGTTTTTATAGAACATCAATAGAAAATCTCATCCGCAACATCCTTGATCAGTTGATCTTCATCTTCTTATATGAAACGATTCACTTGAACAATTTCCTAATGTTCATTACATCCTTGATCTTTGAGATTTTATAGAACATCAATGTCATATCTCATCCGCAACATGCCTTGATCAGTTGATATTCATCTTTTTATGACACGATTCACTTTTCCTAATATTTACATTACATCTTTGATCTTTGAGTTCTTATAAAACATCAATATCAAATCTCATCCTCCACATCCTTGATCTTCATCTTTTTTATATGAAACGATTCAATTTCCGAATATTCACATTACATCCTTGATCTTCGAGTTTTGATAGAACATCAATTTCAAATCTCATCCGAAACATCCTTGATCTTCATCTTTTTATATGACACGATTCACTTTAACAATATCCTAATATTCACATTACATCCTTGATATTCGAGTTTTTATAGGACATCAATGACAAATCTCATCCGCCACATCCTTGATCTTCATCATTTTATGAAACGATTCACTTTAATGATATCCTAATATTCACATTACATCCTTGATCTTCGAGTTTTTATAGAACATCAATAGAAAATCTCATCCGCAACATCCTTGATCAGTTGATCTTCATCTTCTTATATGAAACGATTCACTTGAACAATTTCCTAATGTTCATTACATCCTTGATCTTTGAGATTTTATAGAACATCAATGTCATATCTCATCCGCAACATGCCTTGATCAGTTGATATTCGTCTTTTTATGACACGATTCACTTTTCCTAATATTTACATTACATCTTTGATCTTTGAGTTCTTATAGAACATCAATGTCAAATCTCATCCTCCACATCCTTGATCTTCATCTTTTTTATATGAAACGATTCAATTTCCGAATATTCACATTACATCCTTGATCTTCGAGTTTTGATAGAACATCAATTTCAAATCTCATCCGAAACATCCTTGATCTTCATCTTTTTATATGAAACGATTCACTTTCACAATTTCCTAATATTCGCATTACATCCTTGATTATCGAGTTTTTTTAGATCAATGACAAATTTCATCACGAAAATCCTTGATCAGTTGGTCTTCATCTTTTTATATGACAAGATTCACTTTAACAATATCCTAATATTCACATTACATCCTTGATCTTTGAGTTTTGATAGAACATCAATTTCAAATCTCATCCGAAACATCCTTGATCTTCATCTTTTAATATGAAACGATTCACTTTAACAATTTTCTTATTCACATTACCTTGATCTTCAAGTTTTTTAGAACATCAAGGACAAATTTTATCCGCCACGTCCTTGATCTTCATCTTTTTATATGAAACGATTCACTTTAACAATTTCCTAATATTCACATTACATCCTTGATCTTCGAGTTTTTATAGAACATCAATGACAAATCTCTTCCGCCACATGCTTGATCAGTTTATCTTCATCTTTTTATTTGAAACGATTCACTTTAACAATTTCCTAATATCCACATTACATCCTTGATCTTCGAGTTTTGATAGAACATCAATTTCAAATTTCATCCGCCACATCCTTGATCTTCATCTTTTTATATGAAACGATTCACTTTAACGATATCCTAATATTCACATTACATCCTTGATCTTCGAGTTTTGATAGAACATCAATTTCAAATCTCATCCGAAACATCCTTGATCTTCACCTTTTTATATGAAACGATTCACTTTAACAATTTTCTTATTCACATCACATCCTTGATCTTCAAGTTTTTTAGAACATCAAGGACAAATTTCTTAAGCCACATCATTGATCAGTTGATCTTCATCTTTTTATTTGAAACGATTCACTTTAACAATTTCCTAATATTCACATTACATCCTTGATCTTCGATGTTATAGAACATCAATATCAAATCTCATCCTCCACATCCTTGATCTTCATCTTTTTTATATGAAACGATTCAATTTCCGAATATTCACATTACATCCTTGATCTTCGAGTTTTGATAGAACATCAATTTCAAATCTCATCCGAAACATCCTTGATCTTCATCTTTTTATATGAAACGATTCACTTTAACAATTTTCTTATTCACATTACATCCTTGATCTTCGAATTTTTTTAGAACATCAATGACAAATCTCATCCGCCACATCCTTGACCTTCATCTTTTTATACGAAATGATTCACTTTAACAATTTCCCAATATTCACATTACATCCTTGATCTTCGAGTTTTTATAGAACATCAATGACAAATCTCATCCGCAACATCCTTGATCAGTTGATCTTCATCTATTTATATGAAACGATACACTTTAAAAATTTCCTAATATTCACATTACATGTTTCATCTTTGAGTTTTTATAGAACATCAGTGTCAAAATTCATCCGCCACATCCTTGACCTTCATCTTTTTTATATGAAACGATTCAATTTCCTAATATTCACATTACATCCTTGATCTTCGAGTTTTGATAGAATATCAATGATAAATCTCATCCGTCACATCCTTGATCTTCATCTTTTTATATGATACGATTCACTTAAACAATTTTCTTATTTACATTACATCCTTGATCTTCGAGATTTTATAGAACATCAATGACAAATCTCATCTGCCACAACCTTGATCTTCATCTTTTATATGAAACTATTTAATTTCCTAATATTCACATTACATCCTTGATATTCGAGATTTGATAGAACATCAATTTTAAATCTCATCCGCCACATCCTTGATCTTCATCTTTTTATATGAAACGATTCACTTTAACAATATTCTAATATTCACATTAAATGCTTGATTTACATTACATCCTTGATATTCGAGATTTGATAGAACATCAATTATAAATCTCATCCGCCACATCCTTGATCTTCATCTTTTTATATGAAACGATTCACTTTAACAATATTCTAATATTCACATTAAATGCTTGATTTTTGAGTTTTTTTAGAACATCAATGATAAATCTCATCCGCCACATGCTTGATCCTCATCTTTTTATATGAAACGATTCACTTTAACAATTTTCTTATTCACATTACATCCTTGATCTTCATGTTTTTTAGAACATCAAGGACAAATTTCATCCGCCACGTCCTTGATCTTCATCTTTTATTATGAAACGATTCACTTTAACAATTTCCTAATATTCACATTAAATGCTTGATCTTCGAGATTTGATAGAACATCAATTTTAAATCTCATCCGCCACATCCTTGATCTTCATCTTTTTATATGAAACGATTCACTTTAACAATATTCTAATATTCACATTAAATGCTTGATTTTTGAGTTTTATAGAACATCAATGACAAATCTCATCCGCCACATGCTTGATCCTCATCTTTTTATATGAAACGAATCACTTTAACAATTTTCTTATTCACATTACATCCTTGATCTTCATGTTTTTTAGAACATCAAGGACAAATCTCATCTGCCACAACCTTGATCTTCATCTTTTTATATGAAACTATTTAATTTCCTAATATTCACATTACATCCTTGATATTCGAAATTTGATAGAACATCAATTTTAAATTTCATCCGCCACATCCTTGATCTTCATCTTTTTATATGAAACGATTCACTTTAACAATATTCTAATATTCACATTAAATGCTTGATCTTTGAGTTTTATAGAACATCAATGACAAATCTCATCCGCCACATGCTTGATCTTCATCTTTTTATATGAAACGATTCACTTTAACAATTTTCTTATTCACATTACATCCTTGATCTTCGAGTTTTTTAGAACATCAATGACAAATCTCATCCGCCACATCCTTGATCTTCATCTTTTTATATGAAACGATTCACTTTAACAATTTTTTTATTCACATTACATCCTTGATCTTCGAGTTTTTTAGAACATCAATTACAAATCTCATCCGCCACATCCTTGACCTTCATCTTTTTATATGAAACGATTCACTTTAACAATTTTCTTATTTACATTACATCCTTGATCTTCGAGTTTTGATAGAACATCAATTTCAAATCTCATCCGAAACATCCTTGATCTTCATCTTTTTATATGAAACGATTCACTTTAACAATTTTCTTATTCACATTACATCCTTGATCTTCATGTTTGTTAGAACATCAAGGACAAATTTCATCCGCCACGTCCTTGATCTTCATCTTTTATTATGAAACGATTCACTTTAACAATTTCCTAATATTCACATTACATCCTTGCTCTTCGAGATTTTATAGAACATCAATGACAAATCTCATCCGCCACATCGTTGATCTTCATCATTTTATGAAACGATTCACTTTAACGATATCCTAATATTCACAATAGATCCTTGATCTTCGAGTTTTTATAGAGCATCAATGACAAATCTCATCCGCAACATGCCTTGATCAGTTGATATTCGTCTTTTTATAGAACATCAATGACAAATCTCTTCCGCCACATCCTTGATATCAGTTGATCTTCATATTTTTGAAATGATTCACTTTAACAATTTCCTAATATTCACATTACATCCTTGATCTTCGAGTTTTGATAGAACATCAATTTCAAATCTCATCCGAAACATCCTTGATCTTCATCTTTTTATATGAAACGATTCACTTTAACAATTTCCTAATATTCACATTACATCCTTGATCTTCGATATTTTATAGAACATCACTGACAAATCTCATCCGCCACATCCTTGATCTTCGTCATTTTATATAAAACGATTCACTTTAACGATATCCTAATATTCACATTACATCTTTGATCTTCGAGTTTTTTAGAACATCAATTACAAATCTCATCCGCCACATCCTTGACCTTCATCTTTTTATATGAAACGATTCACTTTAACAATTTTCTTATTTACATTACATCCTTGATCTTCGAGTTTTGATAGAACATCAATTTCAAATCTCATCCGAAACATCCTTGATCTTCATCTTTTTATATGAAACGATTCACTTTAACAATTTTCTTATTCACATTACATCCTTGATCTTCATGTTTGTTAGAACATCAAGGACAAATTTCATCCGCCACGTCCTTGATCTTCATCTTTTATTATGAAACGATTCACTTTAACAATTTCCTAATATTCACATTACATCCTTGCTCTTCGAGATTTTATAGAACATCAATGACAAATCTCATCCGCCACATCGTTGATCTTCATCATTTTATGAAACGATTCACTTTAACGATATCCTAATATTCACAATAGATCCTTGATCTTCGAGTTTTTATAGAGCATCAAGGACAAATCTCATCCGCAACATGCCTGATCAGTTGATATTCGTCTTTTTATAGAACATCAATGACAAATCTCTTCCGCCACATCCTTGATATCAGTTGATCTTCATATTTTTGAAATGATTCACTTTAACAATTTCCTAATATTCACATTACATCCTTGATCTTCGAGTTTTGATAGAACATCAATTTCAAATCTCATCCGAAACATCCTTGATCTTCATCTTTTTATATGAAACGATTCACTTTAACAATTTCCTAATATTCACATTACATCCTTGATCTTCGATATTTTATAGAACATCACTGACAAATCTCATCCGCCACATCCTTGATCTTCGTCATTTTATATAAAACGATTCACTTTAACGATATCCTAATATTCACATTACATCTTTGATCTTCGAGTTTTTATAGGACATCAATGACAAATCTCATCCGCCACATCCTTGATCTTCATCATTTTATGAAACGATTCACTTTAGGCCGTGTAAAATTAATATTTTGGTTCTCGTCCCTCCTCCTCAATTTCTGGGATTTGTCAGATTTTTTTTTTTTTTTTAGATTTTTCAATTTTTTAAGACTTTGGAATGATTTATGAAATCTTCATACATATAAAATAAGTTTATTAGAGAACAAGCATCACTTCCAAGTCTTTTTGTGGTACTCTAGGGGTTTATCCTCAGAATCTCACATTTGAAAAAAAGGGCCTCATCGTTTCCTCGAGCACTGTTGGAGAAGACCGAAAACTACTGACAATGCTAATTTTACATTGGGAAAAAAAAAAAAAAAAAAAAACCTCCCTCCCTCATCAATTCCTGAAAATCCTCTGGACGAGAACCAAAACATTAATTTTATACGGCCTTAATGATATCCTAATATTCACATTACATCCTTGATCTTCGAGTTTTTATAGAACATCAATAGAAAATCTCATCCGCAACATCCTTGATCAGTTGATCTTCATCTTCTTATATGAAACGATTCACTTGAACAATTTCCTAATGTTCATTACATCCTTGATCTTTGAGATTTTATAGAACATCAATGTCATATCTCATCCGCAACATGCCTTGATCAGTTGATATTCATCTTTTTATGACACGATTCACTTTTCCTAATATTTACATTACATCTTTGATCTTTGAGTTCTTATAGAACATCAATATCAAATCTCATCCTCCACATCCTTGATCTTTATCTTTTTTATATGAAACGATTCAATTTCCGAATATTCACATTACATCCTTGATCTTCGAGTTTTGATAGAACATCAATTTCAAATCTCATCCGAAACATCCTTGATCTTCATCTTTTATATGAAACGATTCACTTTAACAAAATCCTAATATTCACATTACATCCTTGATATTCGAGTTTTTATAGGACATCAATGACAAATCTCATCCGCCACATCCTTGATCTTCATCATTTTATGAAACGATTCACTTTAATGATATCCTAATATTCACATTACATCCTTGATCTTCGAGTTTTTATAGAACATCAATAGAAAATCTCATCTGCCACATCCTTGATCTTCATCTTTTTATATGAAACTATTTAATTTCCTAATATTCACATTACATCCTTGATATTCGAAATTTGATAGAACATCAATTTTAAATTTCATCCGCCACATCCTTGATCTTCATCTTTTTATATGAAACGATTCACTTTAACAATATTCTAATATTCACATTAAATGCTTGATCTTTGAGTTTTTATAGAACATCAATGACAAATCTCATCCGCCACATGCTTGATCTTCATCTTTTTATATGAAACGATTCACTTTAACAATTTTCTTATTCACATTACATCCTTGATCTTCGAGTTTTTAGAACATCAATGACAAATCTCATCCGCCACATCCTTGATCTTCATCTTTTTATATGAAACGATTCACTTTAACAATTTTTTAATTCACATTACATCCTTGATCTTCGAGTTTTTTAGAACATCAATTACAAATCTCATCCGCCACATCCTTGACCTTCATCTTTTTATATGAAACGATTCACTTTAACAATTTTCTTATTTACATTACATCCTTGATCTTCGAGTTTTGATAGAACATCAATTTCAAATCTCATCCGAAACATCCTTGATCTTCATCTTTTTATATGAAACGATTCACTTTAACAATTTTCTTATTCACATTATATCCTTGATCTTCATGTTTGTTAGAACATCAAGGACAAATTTCATCCGCCACGTCCTTGATCTTCATCTTTTATTATGAAACGATTCACTTTAACAATTTCCTAATATTCACATTACATCCTTGCTCTTCGAGATTTTATAGAACATCAATGACAAATCTCATCCGCCACATCCTTGATCTTCATCATTTTATATGAAATGATTCACTTTAACGATATCCTAATATTCACATTACATCCTTGGTCTTCGAGGTTTTATAGAACATCAATGACAAATCTCATCCGCCACATCGTTGATCTTCATCATTTTATGAAACGATTCACTTTAACGATATCCTAATATTCACAATAGATCCTTGATCTTCGAGTTTTTATAGAGCATCAATGACAAATCTCATCCGCAACATGCCTTGATCAGTTGATATTCGTCTTTTTATAGAACATCAATGACAAATCTCTTCCGCCACATCCTTGATATCAGTTGATCTTCATATTTTTGAAATGATTCACTTTAACAATTTCCTAATATTCACATTACATCCTTGATCTTCGAGTTTTGATAGAACATCAATTTCAAATCTCATCCGAAACATCCTTGATCTTCATCTTTTTATATGAAACGATTCACTTTAACAATTTCCTAATATTCACATTACATCCTTGATCTTCGATATTTTATAGAACATCACTGACAAATCTCATCCGCCACATCCTTGATCTTCGTCATTTTATATAAAACGATTCACTTTAACGATATCCTAATATTCACATTACATCTTTGATCTTCGAGTTTTTATAGGACATCAATGACAAATCTCATCCGCCACATCCTTGATCTTCATCATTTTATGAAACGATTCACTTTAGGCCGTGTAAAATTAATATTTTGGTTCTCGTCCCTTCCCTCCTCAATTTCTGGGATTTGTCAGATTTTTTTTTTTTTTTTAGATTTTTCAATTTTTTTAGACTTTGGAATGATTTATGAAATCTTCATACATATAAAATAAGTTTATTAGAGAACAAGCATCACTTCCAAGTCTTTTTGTGGTACTCTAGGGGTTTATCCTCAGAATCTCACATTTGAAAAAAAGGGCCTCATCGTTTCCACGACCACTGATAAAGAAAACAAAAAACTACTGAAAAAAACTAATTTTAATAAAAAAAAAAAACAAAACAAAAAAACACCTCCCTCCCTCATCAATTCCTGAAAATCCTCTGGACGAGAACCAAAACATTAATTTTATACGGCCTTAATGATATCCTAATATTCACATTACATCCTTGATCTTCGAGTTTTTATAGAACATCAATAGAAAATCTCATCCGCAACATCCTTGATCAGTTGATCTTCATCTTCTTATATGAAACGATTCACTTGAACAATTTCCTAATGTTCATTACATCCTTGATCTTTGAGATTTTATAGAACATCAATGTCATATCTCATCCGCAACATGCCTTGATCAGTTGATATTCATCTTTTATGACACGATTCACTTTTCCTAATATTTACATTACATCTTTGATCTTTGAGTTCTTATAGAACATCAATATCAAATCTCATCCTCCACATCCTTGATCTTTATCTTTTTTATATGAAACGATTCAATTTCCGAATATTCACATTACATCCTTGATCTTCGAGTTTTGATAGAACATCAATTTCAAATCTCATCCGAAACATCCTTGATCTTCATCTTTTTATATGAAACGATTCACTTTAACAAAATCCTAATATTCACATTACATCCTTGATATTCGAGTTTTTATAGGACATCAATGACAAATCTCATCCGCCACATCCTTGATCTTCATCATTTTATGAAACGATTCACTTTAATGATATCCTAATATTCACATTACATCCTTGATCTTCGAGTTTTTATAGAACATCAATAGAAAATCTCATCCGCAACATCCTTGATCAGTTGATCTTCATCTTCTTATATGAAACGATTCACTTGAACAATTTCCTAATGTTCATTACATCCTTGATCTTTGAGATTTTATAGAACATCAATGTCATATCTCATCCGCAACATGCCTTGATCAGTTGATATTCATCTTTTTATGACACGATTCACTTTTCCTAATATTTACATTACATCTTTGATCTTTGAGTTCTTATAGAACATCAATGTCAAATCTCATCCTCCACATCCTTGATCTTCATCTTTTTTATATGAAACGATTCAATTTCCGAATATTCACATTACATCCTTGATCTTCGAGTTTTGATAGAACATCAATTTCAAATCTCATCCGAAACATCCTTTATCTTCCTCTTTTATATGAAACGATTCACTTTCACAATTTCCTAATATTCGCATTACATCCTTGATTATCGAGTTTTTTTAGATCAATGACAAATTTCATCACGAAAATCCTTGATCAGTTGGTCTTCATCTTTTTATATGACAAGATTCACTTTAACAATATCCTAATATTCACATTACATCCTTGATCTTTGAGTTTTGATAGAACATCAATTTCAAATCTCATCCGAAACATCCTTGATCTTCATCTTTTAATATGAAACGATTCACTTTAACAATTTTCTTATTCACATTACCTTGATCTTCAAGTTTTTTAGAACATCAAGGACAAATTTTATCCGCCACGTCCTTGATCTTCATCTTTTATATGAAACGATTCACTTTAACAATTTCCTAATATTCACATTACATCCTTGATCTTCGAGTTTTTATAGAACATCAATGACAAATCTCTTCCGCCACATGCTTGATCAGTTTATCTTCATCTTTTTATTTGAAACGATTCACTTTAACAATTTCCTAATATCCACATTACATCCTTGATCTTCGAGTTTTGATAGAACATCAATTTCAAATTTCATCCGCCACATCCTTGATCTTCATCTTTTATATATCATATCATATCATATCATATCATATCATTTTATTTGCCAGCAAAAAGACACATATACATATAAAATATTGCACAATATCAAAATTACACATAAATATATAAATTACACATGCAAAGATATAAAAATGTAAGCCATGGAAGGTCATAACGCAAGAAATTTCAATTGAATTGACCCATGTTGGAGAAAATAGAGAGATGGCATGCCTTAACCAGGAACAATTTAAACAAAGGACAAGAGAACCCCTGGCAGGGATAGCCAGATAGTGACAAAGTCACTTTCAAAGTGGCTAAACCTAATTGATTCCCACAAGAACACATACAATCAGCACAGGGGAACAGGGCAAAGGATGAATCTACCTACATTCTCCAACATAAGATGAGGCATGATAATACAATGTAAGCACAACCTTTAGATAAAAAAAGTAAGCCTAAGCCCAACTAAAAACTATTTTGAATTCCAGCTAATTGTTTTGAAATGTTTTTTGAGATTGTCCAGGAAATTAAATATACTAAACAAGAATTGGTCTTTGAGAGATGGAGGAAGTTGATCAAAATAAACTGGAAAACGATTGAAGACAGTGTATTTAAAACTATCGGTTCTAGCATAAGAATGGGAGAACTTAAGAGAATTACTATGACGAGTATTGATGGAAATATACTCCAAAGGATCAATATCATGCTTGCAGTAAAAACACTTGGCAATAAAAGAAATAGCAAGATAATTGTATCTATTGCACACAGACATCAGACCTAATTTTTCAAGGCGTACACCATACTCAAGCTCTCCCCTGGGTGCTGGAATACAGGCACGTGCCAGACGTCCCTGTATTTTTTCCAAGGATTTTAAGTGTCCACTTTGATGTGGAAGCCAGGCTGGGATACCATATTCAAGAATTGGACGGCAGAGGGAGGTATATAATTTGACCAAAATATCTGGATCATTGCAGCGGACCAGTCGCCTAATAAATCCCAAAAGACGCGAGGTTCTTGAAGTGACTGATTTAACATGGTCCCCCCATTTCAGATTTGAAGAAATCATAATGCCGAGATATTTATAACTATGAACTACACCTAAGGGTTTGTTAAGTAAGGTGTACTGTGGAGTAGATCTATTAACACCAACTCTCCTGGACAATCTCATAACCTTGCACTTGTCTGGATTTAAAGACATTTTGTTAATATTGCACCAGTTAACTATACTGTCAAGATCATTTTGGACAGTGTTGATGTCATCTTCCGCCTGGATGGGTCTGTACAGGAGCGTGTCATCAGCATATTGGGGGAGCGATGAGCTAACGAAATTTGGCAAGTCCAAAACAAAGAGATTAAACAACAAAGGCCCCAGGACAGAACCCTGAGGGACCCCGGACTCAACAGAAACCCAATTTGATGATGCCCCTCGGAATTTAACACACTGTGAGCGACCTAAAAGAAATGAGGAAATCCAGTGCCAGAGAGGACCACAAATACCATAACGATGAAGCTTGGCTAAGAGCAAAGAGTGGCTGACTTTATCAAAAGCCTTGCTCCAGTCCAGGAAGATGACATCAACATCTGGTGGGGATCTTTGATCCAGAATTTGTAGCCAGTGGTGGCAAACCTTACTGAGGAGAGTGGTACAGGAACGCCCAGCAATAAAACCATGTTGCTGAGGAGAAATAAGACCATTTGTCCCCATATAATTAACAACATTACGTGTAACCACTCTCTCCAGCATTTTGCCTACCACTGAACACAATGAAATTGGTCTATAATTTTTCAAATTGGTAATATCCCCAGATTTGTGTATCGGTACAACCGTAGCTTTTTTCCAATCATCTGGAATTGTTCCTTGAGTAAGAGAAATATTAAAAATAATTGCAATTGGAAAAGAAACCTGAGCAGCAGTAAGCTTGAGCATAGTTGATGTGATGCCATCAGGCCCAGGGGCTTTACCATTCTTCAAGGACCTAATGATTTTAAAACCTCAGAGGAATTGGTCAACACCTGGGACAAAATGGAATTCCCTGATGGCCCTCACACATTGAGTCTATTGTATCTGGCTCATCAGAGGTAGTAAAATTTGAAACAAAAAATTCATTGAAAGAATTAGCAATGGTGTTGGGATCTGTAACACAAATATCATCAATCTTAAAAGAGGTAGCAGTAGGTTTAGCTTTGGATGCCCGAACAAAGGACCAAAATTTTTACCATGATTAGAATTGTCATTTGCAATATCTGAAACATAAGAATGGTATTCACGGTTTATAACCACCTTTAACATATTACGACACTTTTTGTAATTCTGCCATTTCCGTAAATCATCAGGAGATTTTTTGCACTTCCTGTACAGGCGCTTCTTTTTCTTTGCCAGTTTGATTATTTCATCATTAATCCAAGGCTTTTTCTCCCGTCTCCTGGATCTTTTGCTTGGAACAAATGTATGGATGCACTCCATGTATTTATCTTTAAAAACACTCCAGGCTTCATTGATGTTTTTACCATGGAGAAGCTCATACCAATCGGTTACATGGAGTTCATTACAGAGACCGGTAAGATCAGCCTTGGAGTATTGAAGAAATGTACCTGGTGGAAAATTTTGTTTAATTTTAGCAAAGTTAAGACTGAAAGCAATACCTGAGTGGTCGGTTGCACCTATGGCATGATGAGGCCTGATATTAAGCACAGAGTCAGTATTATTTGTGTACAGATGATCAATTAGAGTACCATCAAGCTGAAACGATTCACTTTAACGATATCCTAATATTCACATTACATCCTTGATCTTCGAGTTTTGATAGAACATCAATTTCAAATCTCATCCGAAACATCCTTGATCTTCACCTTTTTATATGAAACGATTCACTTTAACAATTTTCTTATTCACATCACATCCTTGATCTTCAAGTTTTTTAGAACATCAAGGACAAATTTCTTAAGCCACATCATTGATCAGTTGATCTTCATCTTTTTATTTGAAACGATTCACTTTAACAATTTCCTAATATTCACATTACATCCTTGATCTTCGATGTTATAGAACATCAATATCAAATCTCATCCTCCACATCCTTGATCTTCATCTTTTTTATATGAAACGATTCAATTTCCGAATATTCACATTACATCCTTGATCTTCGAGTTTTGATAGAACATCAATTTCAAATCTCATCCGAAACATCCTTGATCTTCATCTTTTTATATGAAACGATTCACTTTAACAATTTTCTTATTCACATTACATCCTTGATCTTCGAATTGTTTTAGAACATCAATGACAAATCTCATCCGCCACATCCTTGACCTTCATCTTTTATACGAAATGATTCACTTTAACAATTTCCCAATATTCACATTACATCCTTGATCTTCGAGTTTTTATAGAACATCAATGACAAATCTCATCCGCAACATCCTTGATCAGTTGATCTTCATCTATTTATATGAAACGATACACTTTAAAAA